>NC_134486.1:175383584-175478584 GCF_040206685.1 Ascaphus truei | reverse complement strand
TACTGGGTTTAAAGGCACCTACAGTACTGTATACAACGCTAAGGATAATGCACACTACACACCAAAAGGTAGACTTGTCAAAGTATAAATGACAGTCTCAAAGCATCACACATCTGCATTAGCATACAGTAATATACAGTAACCAATGCCTACAGCACAAATCATGTGTAGGAAAGGTGGTAAGGTGGAATGAAATCCCTAGATGTGTAGAGCAATGAAGTTAATGAATAGCATACTGTACAGTATAAAACATAACATTACAATCCACACAGTACATTGCATTTACAGTACATTGTATACTGTAAATGATGCATAGCATTAAATCTATGCACCATATACAGTACTGTACATTCTGCAAATGAATGTTAACAATATAATTGCAAGCTACTCTACCAGTAAATACTGTACAAACACTTCCAAACAAGTCAACTTAACTACAGTATTTTAACCAAGCAAGTAAACCAAAATCAATATATACTGTAAGTAACAACCAGAAAAGACAATTTAAAAACAAACTAACCCTTACAATACCAAGGATTACATCTATCTAATTGTAAAAAACCTTATACATTATACACAGCATTGTTTAAAAACCCCTTCCCCCCTAATGTTTGTGTTAAGCAGATTACACTGAAGGGAGAGAGATATAAAGGCCTAAAGCCCCTTCCCCCCCTAATGTTTCTGTTAAGCAGATTACACTGAAGGGAGAGAGATATAAAGGCCTAAAGCCTTACCTGCATTGGTAAACCCTCCCTGCATTGGTAAACCCTCCCTGCATTGATGTCGTGTAGTGTACAGTATGTAAATGTGGGGAGGAGGGGGGCCCAATGTGCATAATGTACTGTGAGGTCTAACCACCCTCACCCCCTACCCACATACTGTACCGTTACCCCCCCCCCCCCCCCATCCTGGCCATGGCCCCTCACGCACAGCAGCTCCACAATTAATAAATAAATATAAATAAATACATGAAGAGAAATAAATATATACTTTATATATAAATGTGAGTTTATAAATAAAATAAAGAATATTATTTCTAGGGGCCCTAGAACAGAAGTTCCCACGCCAATTTCGCGCTCATTGCTCTTTTTTTGCTCTTTTTTTACAATGTTGCTGGTCTTGCGGCTTTGCAGTATGCAAGCAAAAAGCGCAGTGTATGAAGTCTGGGTGAGCGCTTTCCACATTTGATGCCTACGGCACCTTCCCATTTCTACACACTTCAATACCTGCACAGTTGGTAGCGCTTTCCATCCCAGCTACCATTCTGGATATTCACCTCTCACAGGCCATTCTTGCCCGAGTCTGTCCTATCAGACAGGGGCATTAACCTGTATCCACACCACCTGGACAATTTCTCTCTGTCAGAGACTTGTGCTATTTATTTTATATATTTTTGTGTAATTATTCATGCAAATTTATGCTCATTTCATATGTGGTTTTCAACATAAAGTGGCTGCTGGGCCTGATCCTAACTCATACAGTATACAGTAGCGCTTCCCTGTTTGTTTGTTTATTGCAAGCAAAAAGCAGTTTGTAGTACTGAGTGTGAGATAAATTACTGTATTTATCAGTGTTGATCAAAGAGAGTTGATCAGAAGGATTCCCCTTATATACAGTACGTAGAATTAATAAAATTGTATTATTTTCCGATATCCGCAGTGATTCTGGTCAACCTGACAGATTTTTAGTAATACAGTATACTGTACTGCAAGACCATGTGTTGTCTACCTTTTACTACAGTATACTGTACTGTATGAATGACAATAGAGTGCTGTATACTTTATAAGGGGAATCCTTCTGATCAATTCTCTTTGATCAATACTGATAAATACAGTATCATATTTATACCCCTTTAGCACCTGTCGTTCCATCCTATGCACCCATTTACTGTACAATGGTGATTGCGGTCGTATTCACGTACTTTATGTGAGATAAATTAACCAGTTCTTTTATTGCTGAAGTCGCCACAAAATACTTTTATTTACAAATACAGTACAATACAATGGTGAAACTTTTCAAGTTAACAGCAATTCAAAACATCAACACACAATAATACATACTTTACAGTACTGTACAGTATACTGTACTAGTATATTTGGGCCTTGTCTTTGGGGGTTTATTCATGCAATTATTAGGGTGACCTGGCGTTGGAAATACTGACACAGTACAATCCTACAGCTACACCACCCACCCCCTCCCTTAGAGTTTTTAATCCCTCCCTGGCCAAGCATCAATCGTCTGGCTAATCCAATCCAAGCCATTGTTTTGTTAATCTGGCCCTGGGCTGTTCAGAACAGCCACTGCTTCTAAATTACTGAAAATATACAGGATAAATATACAGTGATGTGAAATAATCCTTTCTGTGTGTCTGAGAGTGTTGAAAGTCACCAGGTCCTCATCTAGTAGAGTACATTCTCGAATACCTTTAGAATAAAAATACAGTACAGTATATATAAATATACAGTATAAATATTGCACAGTATACTGTAATGTTAAATAACCCATCCTGTTCTTTTTCCCTTCATACTGTAACAGTATCCTCATTGTGTCTGCGGTACAGTAGTTCATTGAGAGAGGAGAGGTTTTGTGTACATCATTACTGCTGTTTATATACTGTACATTTGACTGCACAAGCAGATTTGACGAACACAAGGCCCCCCCTCCCCTCTGGTGCACCCTTTTTCCTGGAACGACAAGAAAACAAAAACTTTGTTCAGTTACCGTACTGTACTGTATGTGCGTACTGTATTATGGTAGACCTACTGTACAGTAGGTGGCTGGTGCAGCTTTCTCTGGAAAGAAAAAATGGAGCAGTTAGTAGGCAGTTACTGTAGTATGTCAAACTAGTCTACTGTACTGTATACTGGAACTACTGTAAACTCTGACTATTGGGAAAGCTAAAATCTGTGCCATACTTACCTGTATCATAGTGTACCTACTGTACAATACTACAGCACTGTACTACTTTCCTGATGCTTGTCCATTGCGCGCGATGACAATGGGCAACACAGTGGCAATATGGTCTATATATTTATTGCATCGTTCCTCGGTGAGTACATCGTTCCAAAAACTCATTATGGCTGTATACAACTCGTCCTTCTTGGAGGGTTTCGCCACTTTACGGATGTGGTCCTTCAGCTGATGCCAGACCATTTCGATCGGATTGAAGTCTGGTGATCTGTGATTGGAAAGAAAGGACAATTAGTTTAAGAGATAGAGTACACAGTAAAAACAGTGGGGAACATATAAATGGGACACGGTCTACTACACTTACTCCGCTGGCGTCTTCACCCAGTTGATGCCGCGCTCAAGGATATGCGCCGTCGACGCGGTGTGCTTGGGATCATTGTCCTGGTAAAAGCGATGACCATTGGGAAAGTCTTGTGTGATGTATCGCACTATCACGGGCACAATGTTGTCTTGGAAGAAATCTTTATTCATGATTCCTATAGCAAGAAAAGAAAAGTGCTCAATAGTACAGTACAGTGCATACGGTAAGGCAACACTAGTCAAGTACAGTGCATTAGGCGGCATTATATTTGAGAAATTGTACCTTCAAAGACGACAATGCATCCCGGTCCACGCCTAGAGATGGCACCCCACACATGCAGCTTCACAGGGTGTTTTGGCCGTGGCTTCAAAGTTATGCGGCCTTTTTTGTGGAACGCAAATCTTGCAAATCTCTCCAGCGACACAGTAGACTCATCAGTGAAGATGCAATCCTGGAAAGTCTCACCGCTGTCGATCCATGCCTGGGCCTGGAGCACTCTTTTGATTTTGTTTGCGTCCCGTATCATGGGGTACGCTCTGTAATGACAATGAATAAAAAATGTTAGCGTCACAGCGCAGTACAGTTTGCAAAACAACATTTTTACTTTACAGTACAGTACCTCCTGTACTGTCCACTACTAACCTCACACGTCCATATTTCCATCCAATTCTGCGTCTCATCTTCTTTATGCTGCTCTCGGATACAGTCAGATTGTGGTTATCCTGAAGAGTGTTTTTAACCCTTAATGCGCTCCTCTCATCATTCTCCTCACTTATTCTGTCCACCAGAAGAGTAGTCTCCCTACAATGCAAAGAAATTATATTGTGTTATTAATATGCAGCAATATAAAATGTATATTGTATACTGTACATGTAATGTTGTAATATACAGTAAATATAAATATACAAAAAATGTATACTGCTGTACTATAAATATAAATAGACAAAATATACAGTATACAGTACTGTTGTAATATAATAAATATACTATATAAATACGGTATACTGTTGTTATATCATAATAAATACACATCATATACTGTATATTCCGTTGTAAGATGAATTGCAATATACCAAAAGTGTATACTGCTGCACAAAAAATATAAATTGACCACACATACAGTACACTACAGTATATACTGTTGTAATATAATAAATATACTATATAAATACGGTATACTGTTGTTATATCATAATAAATACACATCATATACTGTATATTCCGTTGTAAGATGAATTGCAATATACCAAAAGTGTATACTGCTGCACAAAAAATATAAATTGACCACACATACAGTACACTACAGTATATACTGTTGTAATATAATAAATATACTATATAAATACGGTATACTGTTGTTATATCATAATAAATACACATCATATACTGTATATTCCGTTGTAAGATGAATTGCAATATACCAAAAGTGTATACTGCTGCACAAAAAATATAAATTGACCACACATACAGTACACTACAGTATATACTGTTGTAATATAATAAATATACTATATAAATACGGTATACTGTAGATGTACACTACAGTTTTCTATATTTTTTTTGGTTAAGTTTTATAAATACAGTATACAGTACTTACGCATTTGTTACCCTTGGTGCCTTTTTGCGGTCTCTGTTTTTTCCTTGTGCATGATAGCACACAGTGCTTGATGGCACAACGAGGCCAGAAGCAGTTAACCAGCGCTGGATATCTGCAATTCGTTGTCCGCTCGTGTACATCTCCTTCATTCTCATGCTGAGATCCTTTGAAATCTTCTTAACAGGCATTGCTGCGAGTACTGTAGAAAGAAATACAAACACAAGAATGTGTATTCGATGTTTAGTCGATGTGTATTCAATGTGCAGTGAATCCACAAAATGGATGGTGTATTTATATGTTAATGACTCACATAACAGACCACCCACTTTCAACACCTGTACCTGGCCACCATGCATAAAAGGTTGTACACGTTGCATAGCCCACCACTTGCTGATCTTTATCTGAGGCATTGTCCAGATACTGCATTGTGCCTCCCGCTTACATGGAGCATCCCCGGTTCTATGGACGAAAGAATCATCTCACCTCTGCTGTGCCTGCCACACTGAAAAAGAGAAAGGCAGTTACCGTTCCCAAGCCAAAGGCAAAGCGACAGGCTAAGGCCAACAAAGAAAACCTTCTGCTGACCCCAAAGGCTAAGGCTTTTAAAACACGTCAGCCTTATTATGTGAAGAAGAAATACGGTACTGTGCTCGGTTCGCAAGACGCATGGCAGCCAACTCACCGAATCCGCAGACCACTTGCTCCCATATGCTTCGACGACTCTGCTGTAGCTGTCCCGGAAATCTTCAGCCCGGCTTCTCCACCCCCATCTTCTCCGGTTCCATCTGAAGATGCTGCTGCCTCTGAAATCAACGGGTCACTGTCTCCTTTGCTCTTGGACGACTCTGCTTCTCTCCCGGAAATCCAGCGGTCACCTTCTCCATCCCTCTTCCACCACGCTGCAGCTTCTCCTGTACCGGGCATCCCCAGGTCACTTCTTCCACTCTCCATCGATGCCGCTTCTCTCCAGGGAACCCCCATCTCATCCTCCGTTGCACCCATCCCCCCAGATCTCCAGATGCCATGCACAAGCAGCTCGTTGGACCGGATCCTGAATGGGCTAAGTGTGGATCTCCCCGGGAATTCTAGTGTGCTGGCAAAGCTAGATCTGCTTCTGGAGTCGGTGCTACATATGGAGCAACGGCTGGATCAACGGATGCTACATATGGAGCAACGGATGGATCAACGGATGGACAAGATAGAGGCAGACATAGCGGGCATACATTATTTGCTCGGTGTTAATGCCCCTGTTTCCCCGACGCTGGAGCAGGGGGGTGACATGGATGTGATGCATGGTACCTTCGACCCCCTTCCATCACCAAGCACACCCCCTCCACCAGAAGATACAGTGTACTATGCTATTGAGGAGGACATGACAACCCCATCTAGACCACGCCAGGAGACAACCCGGCGACCACTACCGGAGGAAAGCTTCCTCCCAGACACCCTACCATTGCCCATCGCCTCAAGTACACCCGCTCCCAAAAGACTTCCTACACCCGCTCGCATACAAACAGTGCCCGACATCTCCCTGTGCGATCTGACACCGGCGCTGAGGGAGAAGTATAGGGTGAGGAGTGCTGGTATACCACACAAGTATGCCTTGATCATATTTAAACACCATGTTCCCTACACATTGTACTGCGAGTGGGTGTTCAAAGTGAACTATGATGGGAATCGCCAAAAAAATGCCCTTCCTGCCAATTTAAGGAAAAAGATTGTGGAAGAAATGCAGCGCTATTACCCTGTTACAGATCCTGTAATGAGAGGCGTTAGAGACTGCATTAATGGCGTTTTGCGCCATGCAAGGCATCGGCCATGGCTGGAAAATGGGGAGGACTTTCAGTGAGACCATACTGTAATGTTGTGCTGTACTGTACAGTACATGTTTTACCCTATAGTACCTGCTGTACTTAAACAAAGGATACTGAATGTTGTTGTGTGTTGCACGGTTTTTGTACTGTATTTGTAAATAAAAGTTTTTAGTGGCGACTTCAGCAATAAAAGAACTGGTTACTTTATCTCACACACAGTACTACAAACTGCTTTTTGCTGCCAGACTGCAAACCCGCAAGACCAGCAACATTGTAACAAAAGAGCAATGAGCGCGCAATTGGCGTGGGAACTTCTGTTCTAAGGCCCCTATAAATAATATTCTTTATTTTATTTATAAATTCACATTTATAAACCCCGTCACCCACCCCCGCTAAACACAATAAAAAATAATCACACACAGCATCCCCGCAATAAATAAATAAATAAATACAAATAAATACATTTGAAATACATTTTTATTGATAGTGTAGATGTGCAGGGGGTCTCTGGAGCTGAACCGCACAGGTTTTAGGTCTGGGGACCCCGTGCCCCCCGAGATACAGGCCCCTTTAGGGGGTGCCGGTAGCCCTCTGCTTGGTTTAAAGGTCCGATCACGTGATCGCGGCCTGTAAACCAAGCAGAGCAGAGGGATACCGGCACCCCCTAAAGGGGCCTGTATCTCGGGGGGCACGGGGTCCCCAGACCTGAAACCTGTGCGCTTCAGCTCCGGAGAACATCTACACTGTGAATAAAACACACACATCATTAAAGAATCATTCTTTAGCTTAGCGGCTATGCGCTATGGTAAAGAAGCAGCATTTCTGTCTTTTTAATAATATTGTAGAGTGAGCAGGGGGTTCCCTGAGACAGAAATCTAATCTCAGGGGACCCCCTGCTCCTGCACAATATTATTAAAAGTTCAGAAACGAGGCTTCATTAGCATAGCGTATAGCCGCTAAGGTAATGAAGGGGTTAACGCATAATAACCAATAAATACATTCAATACACTACCCACTACCCATGGCAACCTCCGCTGCTGTACAGTAAAACAGAGAAAAAAAATAACACTTTCAAAGTAATGTCCCCTAACCCCTTAATCACCATAGCGGTTATTAACCGCTACAGTCATGAAGGGGTTAACCCACCCTCACCCACCACTTGGGACGCCTACTGTACATACCCTCCCACTCTAACCCCCCACCCCGTGAGGCCTAACCACCCTCAACCCTCACCCACTAACTACCCACAAGGGAGGCCTACCCACATACCGTTGGGGAAACACCCCACCCCCACCCCAGTACCCACAATAAAAACAGTACAATCACCCACAATAAACAGCATTCTATTTATTAAATACATTACCCACCCCCTGTGCCCCCCCCCCCCATAAATACAAGATTTATTCTTTTACATTCAGGGTCCATAACGTAGCCCCACGCTAGTCCCCGGTGGGCTGGCAGGGCACCTGGACAGACCTACAGTTTACCAGCAGCATTCCACAGGTTCTGGAGGCCTGCTGGTGGATCCTGCCAGCACCATGGCGCTCAGGTGGTCTCCTTGGGTCACCGTGAGCCACAATTGGGTCCACACGGTAGGCCCAAGGATGTCTGGGAGCCCCGGGTCAAACCCACAGGTGTCTGCGGGGCCTCGGGTGGTTCCCATGGGGGTCTGGGGAACTCACGGGTGCTCACTACGGGTCCGCGGTGCCCCCACAGAAGTGGGACCACACATCATCATCCCCGCACCTACGGCTCGGAGGTGCCCCCACAGAAGTGGGACCACACATCGTCATGCCCGCAGACTACGGGTCCGCGGTGCCCCCACAGAAGTGGGACCACACATCATCATCCCCGCATGTGTCACCCGTGGAACCACCAGCCTGCTACCCTTTAGGATACCCGAGGATTCCCCGCGGGTGGTCTCCAGAGGTCCCACGCAAAACCACGGAAGTAACCCTGAATGTAAAAAAAATAAACCTGGCCTATACATTCAATACATACACCCTCCCCCCCAACACCTACAGTACAATAATGTGCAAAATAACTATTATCCAGATATGGATAATAGATTAATTGCCCATTATTAAAAACATTAACTAGCATATACAAATAAATAAAGTACTACTGACCTCATCAATACGAAGTGTCCGATGCCAGCGCCTTCCTTCTCTTGCCCACACAAAACATAGCCAAAACCAAGCCAATACATTGCAATTACATTCAGATATCAATTAACCCCTTAAACACCTCATCGGATAATAACCGCAAAGGTAATTAAGGGGTTAAGCCACACAGGCACGATACCCACCCTTCACCCATGAATTTGTACTGTGGCTTCATCATGCAACTATATATATATATACTGTATATATATACATACAGAGAGACAGAGAGAAAGAGAGAGAGAGAGATATATACAGTATATATATATACACACGTTATATACACACCCATGATAAACCAAATATACAGTACAAATAAATGTAGAAGGGTTATCAAAACCATACTGTTCTACAACCAAACACTTCTCCATACAGACACTACATTAAAAATCAATTTCCTTTAAAAATCCTAACTGATCTCACAATCTACTGTACTGTATATGATCACAAACCAATGAAAAAAGTCACATTCCAAAATGCATAAAATCTATGCACCATACTGTATACATTCTGCAAATTAATCAACGTAAACAAAAATCAATTAGCAATCATTATTTAGATCTCTAAACATTTCACACTCAATCATGAACAATGAAACCATTAACAGATTCACGCCTAGAGCAGAACAATTAAGCCTTTGAAAAAATATAAGTACCGACAAAAATACAACCTTTCCAAACCAAGCCTACAGTACCTACAGTATCCCTGACCTTCCTCAAACACACAATACAATACCAAGGAATAATACATCTATCTAATTTTAAAATACTTTAAACTCACAAAATAATTAAAAACACATCTAATCCAGCTTTTAAAACATCATCATTTCTTACCCTGAATGTATACTGTACAGTATATCTCTCTAGACATATATATTGTACATACATACATACAGTGGCAAGAAATGATATACCACAAAAAAATAAAAATACACAGGTTAAAAAACCTTTTGAAAAAATTAACAAGTTAAATAAAATACATTTCTTTACTGTAGTTCACTTACCATTACTTGCCCCCACCGACTCCCGTTGCCCAGCTTACTCACGAACCAATCCACGATCAGGAACCCATAAAATAATAAACCATTGAAAATAATAAACATTAAACTAAAAATCCAAACCAATCCACGGGTCTTCTACTTGTAATACACCTTCATCTGTATTCTTCTTTCTTCTATCTCCTTCCGGGCGGGGCAGGGCGTGGTCTTCTTTCCATCATCGGCCACGCCCTTGTCTTTTTCCTTCTCCGGAGGTCCTTCCTCCGCGGCGTCTGGCTGCAAAATGAGACGACATAGGCTTTTAAAGGCCTATGACGTCACATTTTGCGTCATGGTTCCCACGGTCCTGATTGGACCGTGAAAACCATGTGTGTTGGCCGATAATAAAAAAATGATGACGTCACTTAAAGGGAATGAAAGCACAGCCAATCAGAATGGCTTTGCTTCAATTGCCTTTAAGATGACGTCATGAAAAGGCACATGGCCGTGCACACATGGTACTAGAGCCAATCAGAGCGTGGGAACTTTATCCCTACTCTGATTGGCTCTGGTATACCATGTGTCAGAGGCTTGGGGGAGAAAGGATGTGACGTCAATGAAAACCTGTCACGTGGTACGGTAGCCAATCAGAGCGTGGGAACTTTATCCCTACTCTGATTGGCTCTGGTATACCATGTGTCAGGGGCTTGGGGGAGAAAGGATGTGACGTCAATAAGGATAAAGTTCCCACGCTCTGATTGGCTACCGTACCACGTGACAGGTTTTCATTGACGTCACATCCTTTCTCCCCCAAGCCCCTGACACATGGTATACCAGAGCCAATCAGAGTAGGGATAAAGTTCCCACGCTCTGATTGGCTACCGTACCACGTGACAGGTTTTCATTGACGTCACATCCTTTCTCCCCCAAGCCTCTGACACATGGTATACCAGAGCCAATCAGAGTAGGGATAAAGTTCCCACGCTCTGATTGGCTCTAGTACCATGTGTGCACGGCCATGTGCCTTTTCATGACGTCATCTTAAAGGCAATTGAAGCAAAGCCATTCTGATTGGCTGTGCTTTCATTCCCTTTAAGTGACGTCATCATTTTTTTATTATCGGCCAACACACATGGTTTTCACGGTCCAATCAGGACCGTGGGAACCATGACGCAAAATGTGACGTCATAGGCCTTTAAAAGCCTATGTCGTCTCATTTTGCAGCCAGACGCCGCGGAGGAAGGACCTCCGGAGAAGGAAAAAGACAAGGGCGTGGCCGATGATGGAAAGAAGACCACGCCCTGCCCCGCCCGGAAGGAGATAGAAGAAAGAAGAATACAGATGAAGGTGTATTACAAGTAGAAGACCCGTGGATTGGTTTGGATTTTTAGTTTAATGTTTATTATTTTCAATGGTTTATTATTTTATGGGTTCCTGATCGTGGATTGGTTCGTGAGTAAGCTGGGCAACGGGAGTCGGTGGGGGCAAGTAATGGTAAGTGAACTACAGTAAAGAAATGTATTTTATTTAACTTGTTAATTTTTTCAAAAGGTTTTTTTACCTGTGTATTTTTATTTTTTTGTGGTATATCATTTCTTGCCACTGTATGTATGTATGTACAATATATATGTCTAGAGAGATATACTGTACAGTATACATTCAGGGTAAGAAATGATGATGTTTTAAAAGCTGGATTAGATGTGTTTTTAATTATTTTGTGAGTTTAAAGTATTTTAAAATTAGATAGATGTATTATTCCTTGGTATTGTATTGTGTGTTTGAGGAAGGTCAGGGATACTGTAGGTACTGTAGGCTTGGTTTGGAAAGGTTGTATTTTTGTCGGTACTTATATTTTTTCAAAGGCTTAATTGTTCTGCTCTAGGCGTGAATCTGTTAATGGTTTCATTGTTCATGATTGAGTGTGAAATGTTTAGAGATCTAAATAATGATTGCTAATTGATTTTTGTTTACGTTGATTAATTTGCAGAATGTATACAGTATGGTGCATAGATTTTATGCATTTTGGAATGTGACTTTTTTCATTGGTTTGTGATCATATACAGTACAGTAGATTGTGAGATCAGTTAGGATTTTTAAAGGAAATTGATTTTTAATGTAGTGTCTGTATGGAGAAGTGTTTGGTTGTAGAACAGTATGGTTTTGATAACCCTTCTACATTTATTTGTACTGTATATTTGGTTTATCATGGGTGTGTATATAACGTGTGTATATATATATACTGTATATATCTCTCTCTCTCTCTTTCTCTCTGTCTCTCTGTATGTATATATATACAGTATATATATATATAGTTGCATGATGAAGCCACAGTACAAATTCATGGGTGAAGGGTGGGTATCGTGCCTGTGTGGCTTAACCCCTTAATTACCTTTGCGGTTATTATCCGATAAGGTGTTTAAGGGGTTAATTGATATCTGAATGTAATTGCAATGTATTGGCTTGGTTTTGGCTATGTTTTGTGTGGGCAAGAGAAGGAAGGCGCTGGCATCGGACACTTCGTATTGATGAGGTCAGTAGTACTTTATTTATTTGTATATGCTAGTTAATGTTTTTAATAATGGGCAATTAATCTATTATCCATATCTGGATAATAGTTATTTTGCACATTATTGTACTGTAGGTGTTGGGGGGGAGGGTGTATGTATTGAATGTATAGGCCAGGTTTATTTTTTTTACATTCAGGGTTACTTCCGTGGTTTTGCGTGGGACCTCTGGAGACCACCCGCGGGGAATCCTCGGGTATCCTAAAGGGTAGCAGGCTGGTGGTTCCACGGGTGACACATGCGGGGATGATGATGTGTGGTCCCACTTCTGTGGGGGCACCGCGGACCCGTAGTCTGCGGGCATGACGATGTGTGGTCCCACTTCTGTGGGGGCACCTCCGAGCCGTAGGTGCGGGGATGATGATGTGTGGTCCCACTTCTGTGGGGGCACCGCGGACCCGTAGTGAGCACCCGTGAGTTCCCCAGACCCCCATGGGAACCACCCGAGGCCCCGCAGACACCTGTGGGTTTGACCCGGGGCTCCCAGACATCCTTGGGCCTACCGTGTGGACCCAATTGTGGCTCACGGTGACCCAAGGAGACCACCTGAGCGCCATGGTGCTGGCAGGATCCACCAGCAGGCCTCCAGAACCTGTGGAATGCTGCTGGTAAACTGTAGGTCTGTCCAGGTGCCCTGCCAGCCCACCGGGGACTAGCGTGGGGCTACGTTATGGACCCTGAATGTAAAAGAATAAATCTTGTATTTATGGGGGGGGGGGGCACAGGGGGTGGGTAATGTATTTAATAAATAGAATGCTGTTTATTGTGGGTGATTGTACTGTTTTTATTGTGGGTACTGGGGTGGGGGTGGGGTGTTTCCCCAACGGTATGTGGGTAGGCCTCCCTTGTGGGTACTGACTGGGTGGTTAGGCCTCACGGGTGGGGGGGGGGGGGGGGGTTAGTGTGGGAGGGTATGTAGGCATCCCAAGTGGTGGGTGGGTGAGGGTGGGTTAACCCCTTCATGACTGTAGCGGTTAATAACCGCTATGGTGATTAAGGGGTTAGGGGACATTACTTTGTATGTTTGAATTTTTGTGTCTGTTTTGCAGAAGCGGAGGGGCCATGGCCAGGATGGGGGGGGGGGTTAACGGTATGTGGGTAGGGGGTGAGGGTGGTTAGCAATGCAGGGAGGGAGATTTACTGGTAACAGAAACATCTATCTCCCTTCAATGTAATCTGTTTAAAGCCCCCTCCCCCCTAATGTGTGTTTCTGTAAAATCTCTCTCCCTTCAATGTACTGTAATCTGTTTAACAGAAACATTAGGGGGGGGAGGGGCTTTAGGCCTTTATATCTCTCTCCCTTCAGTGTAATCTGCTTAACACAAACATTAGGGGGGAAGGGGTTTTTAAACAATGCTGTGTATAATGTATAAGGTTTTTTACAATTAGATAGATGTAATCCTTGGTATTGTAAGGGTTAGTTTGTTTTTAAATTGTCTTTTCTGGTTGTTACTTACAGTATATATTGATTTTGGTTTACTTGCTTGGTTAAAATACTGTAGTTAAGTTGACTTGTTTGGAAGTGTTTGTACAGTATTTACTGGTAGAGTAGCTTGCAATTATATTGTTAACATTCATTTGCAGAATGTACAGTACTGTATATGGTGCATAGATTTAATGCTATGCATCATTTACAGTATACAATGTACTGTAAATGCAATGTACTGTGTGGATTGTAATGTTATGTTTTATACTGTACAGTATGCTATTCATTAACTTCATTGCTCTACACATCTAGGGATTTCATTCCACCTTACCACCTTTCCTACACATGATTTGTGCTGTAGGCATTGGTTACTGTATATTACTGTATGCTAATGCAGATGTGTGATGCTTTGAGACTGTCATTTATACTTTGACAAGTCTACCTTTTGGTGTGTAGTGTGCATTATCCTTAGCGTTGTATACAGTACTGTAGGTGCCTTTAAACCCAGTAACCTACTGTATTGTGATTCACTTTGATTCTCCCTAGTGTTTTTTGAGTCACTATCCTTTTCATGTTTAGGGTTGACAGTGTGTGTCGTTCCCTAGTGCTGTTCATTAGTGTTTAAGGGTCCATACCTCTTTTTTAAGTGTTTTTAAATCATGTACTGTTTATTCATCCCTTTTTGCACTGTGTCAAATAAATAAACAAATATATCAATTGCATACCTGAGTGCTCCCATACGGGTTACTTTTTTCTCTTTTCACTCACATACAGTATGTATATATATATATATATATATATATATATATATACAGTATATATATATATATATATATATATATAAATATAGCTGTATGATATATATATATATATATATATATATATATATATATATATATATATATATATATATATATATATATATATATATATACACAGTGTATATATGTATACTGTATGTATATATATATATATATATATATATATATATACTGTATATATATATATATATATATACAGTGTATATATACGTATATACAAAGTATATACTGTACAGTATATATTTATTTCTCTTCATGTCTTTATTTATTTATTTATTTAGATTTATTTATTAATTGTGGGGCTGCTGTGCGTGAATTTTTTTTATTGGGGGTGAGGGGGGTGTTTGGCCCTCAGCACTCAGAAACACAGGCCAGACAGATTTAAACACACACACAATAGGGGGAGGTTTTTTTACATAGCTTGCAGGGAAGTTTAACGCACACACAATAGGGGGATAGGGGGAGGGTTTTTTACATAGATTAGAGAGAAGGCAGGGCGTTTTAAAAGCGAGAATAGGGGAGGGGGTTTTACATAGATTTTATTTATTTATTTAGATTTATTTATTAATTGTGGGGCTGCTGTGCGTGAATTTTTTTTATTGGGGGTGAGGGGGGTGTTTGGCCCTTGGTGTGAGTTTACGACTTGCAGCAGCAGCAGCACAATGAATAAATATAAATAAATAAATAAATAAATGACAATAAATACATTTGAAATACATTTTTATTGATAGTGTACATGTGCAGGGGGTCTCCGGAGCTGAAGCGCACAGGTTTCAGGTCTGGGGACCCCGTGCCCCCCGAGATACAGGCCCCTTTAGGGGGTGCCGGTATCCCTCTGCTCTGCTTGGTTTACAGGCCGCGATCACGTGATCGGGACCTTTAAACGCAGAGCACTCAGCACTCAGAAACACAGGCCAGACAGATTTAAACACACACACAATAGGGGGAGGTTTTTTTACATAGCTTGCAGGGAAGTTTAACGCACACACAATAGGGGGATAGGGGGAGGGTTTTTTACATAGATTAGAGAGAAGGCAGGGCGTTTTAAAAGCGAGAATAGGGGAGGGGGTTTTACATAGATTTTATTTATTTATTTAGATTTATTTATTAATTGTGGGGCTGCTGTGCGTGAATTTTTTTTATTGGGGGTGAGGGGGGTGTTTGGCCCTTGGTGTGAGTTTACGACTTGCAGCAGCAGCAGCACAATGAATAAATATAAATAAATAAATAAATAAATGACAATAAATACATTTGAAATACATTTTTATTGATAGTGTACATGTGCAGGGGGTCTCCGGAGCAGAAGCGCACAGGTTTCAGGTCTGGGGACCCCGTGCCCCCCGAGATACAGGCCCCTTTAGGGGGTGCCGGTATCCCTCTGCTCTGTTTGGTTTACAGGCCGCGATCACGTGATCGGACCTTTAAACCAAGCAGAGGGCTACCGGCACCCCCTAAAGGGGCCTGTATCTCGGGGGGCACGGGGTCCCCAGACCTAAAACCAACGCGGTTCAGCTCCGGAGACCCCCTGCACATCTACACTATCAATAAAAATGTATTTCAAATGTATTTATTGTCATTTATTTATTTATTTTTTGGCGGCTGCTGTGTGTGTGTATTTTTTTATTGTGGGTAGCGGGAGGGTGGGTGAATGGGGTATTCGCCCCAACGATGGTTGGGGAGGGCTTGCGGGGGGGGGGGGGGGTTGGGGTAGCGGGAGGGCTTAACCCCTTCATGACCGTAGCGGTATTAACTGCTACGATCGTGAAGGGGTTAAGTGCACCCGCAACCCCCCCCCCCCCTCCCGCAAGTCGTAAACTCACACCAAGGGCCAAATACCCCCCTCACCCATCCCCACTACACACAATAAAGCGGGCACGGTGGGTTAACCCCTTCATTGCCTTAGCGGCTATCCGCTATGGTAATGACGCAGCATTTTCCGTATTTTTAATAATATTGATCAGGAGCAGGGGGGGGGGGGGGGTTCCCTGAGCATTAATCATTAATTTCTGGCTCAGGGAACCCCCTGCTCACTGTACAATATTATTAAATCTCTCTCTGCTGCAAACACATCTCGCCCCCAGTATGTGCAGTAATTTACTGAACATATACTGTAGAATAAATGCATAGTTTTATTTATTCGGGTTTATTACACAGTATACTGTATGGCCGGAAAACATCAGCATACAGTACAATATAATCCATCGAAATCCCCCCATTAGCCGTTTTCTTTTCTGAGGAAAAACAAAATGAAAAGTTTTAATGTACAGTAATGGTCAGCCCCCTAAAGAAGTTCCCAGCCAGCCCCACCAAAATAATACGGCAAAAATACAGTACTCACCATACTGTACAGTATTGTACTAAATTTCCCATTCAGCTTGCGCTGGCGCCGGCCCACTTCCAGTCCAGCTTTCATCATTTTGCAGAGGGACTAGCCCACCTGTAGTCAGCGGGAAATCGCTTAGGTACATGCAAGCTTCATCAAAACTGGCTGCGAAATCCATCTCAGAGTTGTAACCGACGGCGGGACCATGATGATAAGCTGGTGCTGCTGCTGGTTCTGGTTCTGGTTCTGGCGCATTGCTTGGCAGGGACTGTCGCTTCTTATTTCGTTTTAACACGACCCTTCGCCTTTTGCCGCCTCCATTATCATAGATACGGGAAAAACCCTGTGACACACACCAATACCCTCCAACAAATTGGGGCTCAATACGGTGAAAACAGGGGTCACTACATAACCTTTTCCTTATTGCATGCTTCCACAAATGAGGAGTTGGCGAAAATCTGTAAAAGTCATAATTTTCGATAAAATACTGATAAATTTGAACAACTGTTGCCATCTTATCCTCTGTTGCATTTATAGCGGCCCATATCAAATAAGCATAACTTCTGTCAGGTTTTTGGAACACGGGCTCCACTTGAACACTCATGTCTCTGTAGAATAGTGTAAGTGAAAATGATCTTTGTCTTTATTTAATACATTACTGTATGTAAAGCCTAAATTGATACATTTTTTGCAACTATTCCTTCAGTCTCAAGGACAAGTTACACAATAGCATACTGTACTGGGATAAAGTAACTTTTTTTTGGAAACGAAACAACTTGCAAAGGCCACACATTACTTAAGTCATGAGTTTATGCCATCTGGTGGACAATCGAAACATCGCAGCCTAGTAAATCATTCTCATTATCATTTAACAGATCAGGCCCCCGTCAGCCAGGCATGAACCGTGGCTGGGAAGGCAAACGCAACGAAGCATGCAAGAGGTGAGCAGCGGCGGATTCCAGGTTTCTGCCAGGTACAAACCAGGCATTTGCTCGAATAAAGTGTGTCGGTGCAGTATGCCTAATAAAAATGTTTGGGGAATTTTTTTTTTTTTTAAATGGTACGAGACAAGGGTACCCATTATCTCCTCCTCTCTTCGCTCTAACGATTGAGCCATTGGCTGCTAAAATAAGAGCAAATAGTGATATACATGGTATATAGTGATTGGGAAAACAAATGATAAAATCTCATTATTCGCAGACGATATTATTCTGACTTTAGCAAGCCCTCAGACTTCTTTACCCAACCTCCAAAAGGCGCTATCAGACTTTGGAAAAATCTCTGGATATAAAATGAACAGCGACAAGTCACAGTCTTTTAATCTGAATCTTTCAGATCCAGAGATAAAATTACCAAAACTGAATTTCAGCTACAGATGGAGTTCCTCACATATTAAATATCTGGGAGTAAATGTGTCTAGGAACTACCACTCCCTATATCAAGGCAACTATCCACCATTGTTTGATAAGATTAAAAGGGATCTGGCAAAGTGGGAAGGATATCAGGTGTCATGGATTGGGAGAATAGTATCAGTCAAGATGAATATACTCCCTAGGTTATTATATCATTTCCAGACTCTCCCAGTCCGGATACCGGGATCCGAACTGAAAAATTTCCCAAATAGAATATTTAATTTTATTTGGCAAGGTAAAAGGCCTAGAACAGCTAGATCTGTGATGATGGCTTTAAAGACAAGAGGAGGTTTGGGTGTCCCAGATATCTCGAAATACTACCAAGCTGCCCAACTAAGGCAGGTGGTGATGTGGCACGCTGATCCAACACAATATTGTTGGTTAGCCATAGAATCCCAATATGCTAGAACGTCTTCTCTGCCAGTGTCCCTATGGGCACTGGATAAGGAGGTGTACGCCAAAATGTTTGAGCTAGATCCGACGAGATTTACCTGGGAGATTTGGAGCAAGTCTAAGGGCAAATTTTTTTTTTCAACCAAAAAAGTTTTTATCGAGTTTATGGTACAATCATCACATAATCTACCAACCCATTGTCGTATATAACAGTACACATGTCAACTCATTTTGTATTTGGACTCACAAAAGACATACCGGGGATACGCACAGACCGACCAGACTTACAACCAGAATACACCAGGGAAGAAGTAGGGAGGGGGGAGGAGTGGGGGGGGAGGGGTGAGGCTGCCACAGAAAGGCTCCGAATCATCTAGGCTCGTTTTGGAGATTGCTGCCACAGAAAGGCTCCGAATCATCTGAGCTCTTTTTGGAGACTTCAGGTCCGTCAGATCTCGGGCTAGCTTCTATCTTAATGTTTGCGTACGTCCGCGGATGTGTACACTTAAACCTGCTCACTCACTCTACTACCGAATTTAGTTGTCCCTCTCCGCTGTCTGTATTCTATGTCTCCCCGTCAGCCACACTCATCCAAGGAGAACGCGTCTAGAGCTATTAAAGCAGTATATTGGAGGCATTGACCCCTGGGATATCATTCAGGGCTAACCATGGAGCCCAGACTTTTAGAAAGTTTGTGCTGGTGTCATTAACCAGACTCGTTAACTGTTCCATCCGGCAAACATGCCAAATTCTATTTCTGATTTTTGGGATATTTGGTAATTCGGGCTGCTTCCACAATGATGCTATTTCGCACCTCAGGGCAGTTGCAAAATGTGCAATTAATTTGTGCTCCAACCTGTTTAACCCCGGGGTGCGTCTGGCCAGCAGAAACAACCAGGGGTCCGTCCAAAGGGATCGCGCAATCGAGAATTCTCTGGAGCCAATTTCTGATATCTTCCCAGATTGGGAGTATCTTGGTGCAACCCCACAGCATGTGCAGCAAGTCTGCCTGCTCCCCACATTGTTTAGGGCACAATGGAGGGTAGCCCCTGACAAACTTTGATAATCGTAATGGGGTCAAATACCACCTCATCAGGACCTTATACGCATTCTCCTTCAATGTCGTGCAGATTGAGCTCTTAGCTGCCGCCAAGACAATATAGTCCCAGTCCTCGTCCTCTAGTGTGTCCCCCAGATCTCTTTCCCATCTATTCTTATATTTTAGTGTCACGTCGGCGTCAGGAGTCGGACAGACTACCGCTTTGTACATCGTAGAGATAAGTCCCTTGGTTCCTGTTCCAGTAGAATAGAGCTGTTCAAAATTAGTGCGTTGAGCTCGAATGGGAAATTTATCATAGAAAGCTCTTAGCTGGAGGTATCTAAAAAATTCTGAATTTGGAACTGATTTTTCAGACTTAATTTGCTCAAACGGTTTGATAGATATTCTACCCTCCAGGTGTAAAAGGCGAGTGTAGCCCTTCTGTGTCCATATAGTGAAATCTTTCTTCTGCAGGCCCGGAGCGAAATCAGGGTTTCCCAAAATTGGGGTCATCAAGGAGTGTTGTCTCATTAATACGTGCTTATATTTGCTTTTGTCCCATACTGCCAAAGAGCTGGCAATCGCGGGGAGCGGGAGTTTGAAGTCCTTGCGAACCTTATTTGGGAGCCAGATCAGGTCCTGCAATGCCACCGGGGCACAGCAGACCGCCTCCAGTTCCACCCATCGCCTCCGACTAGGGTGGGTGTGCCACTGGATAATTTGGGTCAATTGGGCCGCTCTGAAGTATGATAACAGGTAAGGTACCGCTAATCCTCCTCTTGTTGTGGGCCGAATTAGTGTGCTAGTTTTGATGCGGGGGGTTTTATTACCCCAGACAAACTTCACCATTGCGGACTGTAACCGAAGGATCTCTTCCCTGATTATAGGGACCGGAAGAGTCTGAAATAGGTACAGAATTCTGGGAAGGAGATTCATTTTTAGAGACTGAATCCTGCCAATCCAGGATATGTTGTACCCTGCCCATTTCCGTAGATCTTCCTTCAGTGTCCGTATTAGTCTGGGGTAATTCGCTTTATAAAGGGTGCCTGATTGCTTCGTGATATTTATCCCTAAATATTTTATGGAGGAGATTTGCCATTTGAATTCAAAGTTCACCGTGATCAGTTTCTCGGTGGCCTTAGGTAAGTTGATATTTAGGGCTTCTGATTTTGCCTGGTTAATTTTGAACCCAGATATCGCATTAAATTCCCCTAGCAATTGAAAGACGTTCGGCAGAGAGGTGAGGGGCTGTGATAACGTGAGTATCACGTCATCAGCGTACAGGGCCACCTTATGTGGCTGGTCACTAATTTGGATTCCTGCTATATTCGGGCTGAGGCGGATGTGCGCCGCTAGGGGTTCGATGCATAGCGCAAAGAGAAGGGGTGACAGAGGACAGCCTTGCCTGGTGCCGCTCTTAATCAGGAATTCATCCGAGGGGAAGCCCTGGTGCCTGACCTTCGCCGTCGGTCCCCGATACAGAGTGAGAATTGCCTCTATCATTCTCCCACCCAAGCCGAACGCTCCCAGCGTCTCCCTCAAGTAGGGCCAATCAATTCTGTCGAACGCTTTTTCTGCATCTAAACTAAGCACCATAGACGGGATATGTTTTTTTTGCGCCAGATCAATCAAATCTATAATCCGGCTGGTGTTATCAGCTGCTTGTCGACCACATATGAACCCCACTTGATCAGGATGGACCAACTTGGACAACACCTGATTAAGGCGGTTAGCTAAAAGTTTGTAAAAGATTTTTGTATCAGAGTTTATTAAAGAGATGGGCCTATAGCTTTTACAGTCCGCTGGGTCTTTTCCTTGTTTGTGGATTACTGAGATAGACGCCTGGAGCATCGAGCTCGGGATGGGGGCACCATCCAGGAAAGAATTACACAGTTTTAGTAGATGAGGAGCTAATATTTTGCGAAATTTCTTATAATAGAGATTGGAAAAGCCATCTGGGCCTGGGGCCTTGGCTGCTTTTAATGACTTCATTACCTCTATGAGTTCCTCGATAGTAAAGTCTGCCCTCTCCTCTCTGGTCACTTTAGGCAATTGAGCCTCTGTTAAGAACGTCTTTAGTCGTGCTTTTGTGGTTGGCGTGTGTGCCACCTTCGCCCCATCATATAGGGTTTCATAATATGTTTTAAATTCATAAACTATTTTTTTGGGGTCAGAGGTCAGATCCCCCTGTTCTGTTCGAATTATCTGAATTTGGGAGACGTGGTTTTTGTCTCATAATTTGTTGGCAAGTAGGGTATCTGGCCTGTTTGCTTTCTCAAAAAAATTCCGCTTAGACCATGTCAGCTCCTTTTCAGCACGTGAGGTCAGCAAGATATTAAGTTTGGTTTTGGTGTCTAGCAACTCCTTAAGGGTCATTCCATCTTTGTTATTTTTATGTCGAGCTGAGAGGACTGCCAATTCCTTCTGTAACTAGATTGATTTTTTGTCCTTCTCCCTCTTTCGCCTGCTTGCAATCCTTATGAGCTCTCCTCTCAAAGTTGCCTTATGGGCTTCCCATAGGGTAGCCTGCGAAGTCACACTTCCCATATTCTCCTGAAAATATTCCCTGATTCTATCCCCCACATTTTGTGCAATTTCGGGGATTTTTAGTAAAACTTCGTTAAGTTTCCAGTTCGCTCCTGGTCTGTCCAGAATAAAATCGGAGCACCGCAGCTCTATCGGCGCATGATCTGACCACGAAATATCGTGGATGCCCGAGTGGGAGATCTGTGAAACCATTCTACTGGATACAAAGAGGTAGTCTATCCTACTATATCTGTCATGCGGGTGGGAGTAAAATGTAAATCCTTTGTCCTGGCGGTGCTGTTCCCGCCATATATCTAAAAGATTATTAGTTCTCAGCCCTCTATTCCAGGTTTGTCTAACCTTTGAGTTAGCTTTACCGCTCGGGGTGCATCTATCCATTACTGGATCTAGTGTCTGATTAAAGTCGCCCCCTAGTATTACGCATCCCTGTGCCATCCTCTGGCGGATGGAGAAGAACCTTTCCAGGAAAGCCTCTGTGCCTTCACTTGGAGCATAAACGTTTGCCAATGTGATCGGCTGACCTCTTATTTCGCCGCTTATAATCAGAAATCGGCCGTTGTTGTCTTTTTTAATGGTCTTAATCGCAAAGGGCAAACGGTTATGTAGTAGAATGGCTACTCCTCTTTTTTTTATGTTGGATGAAGCTGAGAACCAATTCCTAAACCTATAGTCAATATATTTCGGGGAACTGGATTTCGAAAAGTGTGCTTCTTGTAATAGAATTATGTCAGGGTCTGTTTTCTTATAGTCCGCCATAGCTAGCCTGCGCTTCCCTGGACTGTTAAAGCCTTTCACATTGTGTGAAATAATAGTGATCTCTTTACTCATGAGTGTATTTCCAAACCTTTACTCGTTTGTAATCAACCGTCCGAGCCCATGGTGTCAGCGTCGAGAATCTTCTATTTCTTTCCGAGGATTCGGACTGCAGCCGGGAAGAACAAGGGAAAGTACACTGGGGGAACAGATAAACACATGTAACGAAACATAAAAACACAAAATTAGCACATCCGGCAATAGGGCGAGACCAGTCCTCCCCAAGTGCCTTCTCTGCCTCTCCTAAACGTACAGCACAAGCGTAGTCCGGGATGGACCTCCATCTCCCTCTACCGCTCCTCGTTGCTGGTTCAGTGAGGACTTTCATGGGCCGCCGGACGGAGTTACCCCCCGCGCCCATGTGGAGGCTCATGCCCTCGTTGAGACTGGAGGGCACTCCACCCTCCCCCCGACAACATTAGGTGATTCATCTTCATTATAGATAATATAGATAAATGAACAAACAGAAAAACAGAACCCTTCTTTTGGCAGTTTAACTGAGATACTGCAACTTTTTCTCCCCCTCCCCCCCCACCCTTCTCGGTCCCGAGTCTTTTCTTTATATATTTGTTTTTATTCCCCCTTTTTTTTTTCATTATTTTTTTTTTCTCCCCCCCTTTTTTTTTCAAGGGGGACTGCCACTTTAATAAGCTAGTGTGGCTTTATGACCCTCCCAACACCCCCAATTTGGTATCGTGTCTTTGGGTGGGGGGATTAGCCCCTAGGGGAATGAATGGGCACACAGCTACATTTGCCTGGGGACAGTGTTTATTATCTCGCTACTCCGCTGCTTGCATGATGGGCCTTGCTTGCTTGGTGGTGTGGTGGTTCGTGGGCCCTCCTTCCGGATCGCTGTAGGATGTTGTCCACGCCTTCTCTTCTTCCTCCGCCATCAGGTAGAGTTGTCCCTCTGCTGCATTCCTGGTACTTTATCCTCTTCCTTACCCGGTTTATGAGTCAGAGTCTCTTCTCGCGAGACTAGATGGTGTTCGGCGCTCCGAGATGACGTCAGCGGTATTCTCTCTTTAGCCTCCTACAAGATGCCGCCCAGCACACTTCCGGTGACGCTGTTCCGGGGTACGCCATTTTCTCACCTGAAGCCCGCGAGGAAGGTCGCCACTCCCCTAGCTCTCCCGCCGAAACTTGCAGCACTTCCGTGAAGCCGCCTCGTGGACTCCATCGAGCTCTTCCGCCATGATGGGCAGCTTGCGTTCCACCGCCTGCCGCCATGATGTATGCAGGTACGATTTCCCACTTTTTAGTTGGTGTTTCTTGCAGGAATGCCTTGGAGGGTTGCAGGGTCCCATAACGTGTAGTGTTGAGTCCGGCTATAGCCACGTAAGCAGCCAGCTCCTTGTTCGTCACACTCGGGGTTAATCAAGGGGGGAGACAGTTAAGGAGCAACATATAACTTTATTAACTAGCCTCTAACCATGAGATAACTTCAAGATACGAGACTTTAAGTGAGCTCATGTGAGAGCTTCCCGGCTTTCGCCCACAGCCCCCACCACTTGTCAATCCGTTTCTCTGGGCTTTTCTCCTTTAGGGCTCGTGGGTGAGTTCTCCTTGATCCCTAGTTTTTGTAGGA
Source organism: Ascaphus truei (assembly GCF_040206685.1). Lineage (NCBI taxonomy): Eukaryota > Metazoa > Chordata > Amphibia > Anura > Ascaphidae > Ascaphus > Ascaphus truei. Next base: position 175,453,838 of record NC_134486.1, on the reverse strand, counting down.
ACTCAGCTCCCTCTTCTATCTCCTTCATGGAGATGGCCCTTCCGTTGCGGATGACCAGCAGGCCAAACGGAAAGGTCCACCTATATCTGATGGCTCTGTCCCTCAGTGTGCGGGTGATGGGCTGGAGTTTCCTTCTCCTGGCCAGGGTAAGCGGTGAGAGATCTTGGAAGAGTTGCATTGTGATCTCCTCGAATCTGCAGGCTTCTGCCACTCTGGCCTTCTGTAGGATAGCATCTCTGGTGCGATAATGGTGCAGCCGGGCTATTACATCTCTCGGTTGCTCTGTTGCTGCTGGTTTGCTTCTTAGGGCACGATGGCAGCGATCCATTATTCTTTCATTGGGTGGGCAATCAGGGAGTAACTCCGCCATCCATCTTGAGATGAAATCCTCCACATTGGTGACGGTTTCAGGGATCCCCCGTACCCTAATGTTATTCCTGCGGTCCCTGTTCTCCGCATCTTCCTGTCTGTCAGCCAATTCCGAACGTTGTGCTTGTAAGTATGTGGATCGTTTGTCAGCTTTTTTAATCAGTTTTGTATTGGTGCTGACTTTCTCTTCCAGGGCTCCGGTGCACTCACGAGCCCCTGCACCTCCTTTTTTAAGTCCTGCATTTCCAGGTGTATAAGGGCTTTCATGTCTCTATACAACCTCTCAAAATCACAGCGGCGGACAGGTAATTGCTCCGGTCCCTCCGCTGTGTCTACATCGCGTTCTGACTCTGATCCTGCATTTGAATCCGGCGCCATTGTTGCTGCCACGCTCCGTGAGCTCGATCGGCCCAGATATTTGCGGAGGTCTCCTTCTTTTTTGCCTGCATCGGTGCCATCTCTAATGTTTTAATGGTATTGTGAAAGTAGTTAGGGGTGATAAAGGTTCGTTTTGCTTGCTTTATGAGTGTATTGTCGGGGATGAGGGATGGAGCTCAAGGCTTAAGCTGCCATCCGTCTCACTCTGGGGGCGGGGTCTCCGTCTAAGGGCAAATTTAATCTTGTGTCTCCCGTTTCGCAACTCACTCCGCTTTTTAATAATCCCAATATCCCCCCAGGCTGTGATTATAAACAATTCGACCAAATTAAAGCTAAACATATTAGAGTAGTTGCCGACCTAGTGCATAAAGGAAAACTTTCTAGTTTCCAAGAGTTCCTAACTAGGTATGAGGCACCAGACCTTAGTACTGTATGTTTAAATATCTACAGATCAGAATTTTTTTCCAAAAATGTCCCCCAAAATTAGAATTTACTCCCTTCACAAGTTTTGAAGCACTATGTAGGAGAGGTAGTTATCAAAAAGGTTTGATAACTAGAATAAAAGCCAGTTTGGAGGCCTTGGTCAATTCACATGATCATGACTGCATGCTCAAATGGGCAGCGGATTTGAAAATAGAAATTGACAGGGATGATTGGGAGGATATATGGGAGTTTGCTGCAAAAACTTCTATATGCACAGCAACTAAAGAAAATATATATAAAATTGTATTCATTGGTACCTCACGCCATGGCCGCTGAAGCAAATCTTCCCTGTGGTGTCTGATCTGTGCTGGAGGGGTTGTGGGCAGAGAAGCGATATGGTCCACATTTGGTGGACGTGTCCGGCAATAGAAATATTGGATCGTTATCCAATCTATTAAAAAAAGAAAGAACGGATGTGTCCATTTCTATGGACCCACTGACTATTTTGTTGGCTAAACCAGTTGAAGATATTGGCTGCCCGCCTTCTTGTGCCCTACCTGATCCCTCCTGAGCCTGCCTGCGCCCCCACTGTGAAGAGAGGGTCTGATCAGAGCTGTGGTATGAATAAGAGCTTTCTGAGTAGGAGCTATCTTCATGTGTTTCAGCCTGCGTTCCATCTGGATCCAATATAGCACCTCCCGTTTCAGTTAAAGACACAGCTTCCCTAAAAAAAAAAAAACCACAGCCAGATCCTAAGTTGTCTATGACAATACTGAATATTGATGATCCATTAAAAATGTGCTAAAGGGATGGGTTTCCGATGATGTCATCAGGAGTGGTGGTGTAGGAGGGGAGCTCCGCGGACCCACCGGCTAAAACTTAATAAATAACGCTCCCAAACCAGAAATTCACCGCTCAAAAACATACCCCCATTACTTGGAGAGATCGGAGCATGTCCAAACACACAAAGAAGCCCGCAGCACCGGCGGTGTCACGGTTCTTCTCCCCGACACAGAAGAGTCCAGCAAACCAAGAGGGTGGCGGACCACGAGGCTCACAAGTGCCGCAAGCAGCTCTAAATATGGGTACGAAAGCCCATGCAACTCTTGAAATGGAGATAGAGGAACCGATCACCCGATCCTACCTGGAGAGCCTATTCTCCACCATGCATGTCAAGCTCCAAACATCCCTGCAGGCAGAAATCAAAGCAGCAGTAGCGGAGATTAAACAGGAGATGTCTGGCCTAACAGAGAGGACAACGACTCTGGAAGGTGGACTGGAGGAGTCCCTGGCAAGACAAACAGCAGCCGAGGAAGAAATCATCCGGCTAGGAGAGGAGATCTCCCGTCTCAAAGACGGGCAGGAAGACCAAGAAAATAGGGACAGGCGCCAGAATCTGCGCATAAGAAATGTACCGGAGACGGTCTTACCTGGCCAGCTTCGTCCCCATCTTGCGGAACTGTTCACATCACTCTGCGGCCCGCTAGAGGACATGGACCTAGAGATGGATAGGGCCCACCGGGCGGTAGCTCCCAGATCAGAAGATCCCAACCGGCAACGCGATGTAATCATAAGATTACACAGCTATACAGTAAAGGAGAAGATCATCACCGCCTGCAGAGGGAAAGAGTCACTACCTTTCCAAAATGAAACTCTCCAAATTTTCAATGACCTGTCACGGATAACAGTCGACCGAAGGAGAGAAATGAAGCCCTTGACCTCATTCCTCCGGGAGGAGGTGAAGTACCGCTGGGGCTTTCCGTTCAAGCTTACGGTAAGCTATGACGGCAAATTCCTAACCATCCGCCGCCCTGAGGACATGGCACAATTCGTGAAAGCCCTGGGTCTGACCCCGCCGCTTTCCTGGACAACGGAGCAACTACAAGACCCACCACACTGGGAGGACGCGGAACCACGCAGCACCCGTCCCGCAAGGAAAACGGCGGCGCCAAGGCAGTCTAAGAACAGATGAGAAGCACCGTAGTCCACAACGAAGACGGGAGCACATGACGGCTCAAGAACCACACCAGACCCAGCCAGACGCATAGCTTCAGAATCCGACCCCTGACGATCGGAGGCAGCCCACAGCTGAAGCTACTATAACTTTTGCCGCTGACCGGATGGCAGTTGAAGAGTGCTGAGGTCCGGCTGGGCTTTAGGGGTTGGCGGGGGGATTTGTGGGTGGGATAGGAGGGGAGCGCGATGCTCCGACAACAGCACTGCGCTCTACTAACTGTAAGTAGCCAAATTTAATCTGTCTAAGGCCCGGGTACAAGACTATGGACCCCAGGCTCGGTTCGCACGACTGTTGCTACCCTCCCCACCCCCCCGGACTAGGAAATACTAGTTAACTGGGAAGCTGCCTAATGAGCCCTGCACAAGACAGGAAGCCCAAATGACTTCGATAATGAAAGCAGCGGCAGTGACACTATTACAGTAACTGGCAGTCTAGATTAGCTGGCCACATGGATCTAGTGCTAAGCCGTCCCTATGCCACAGTTGAGTTATGTAAAAAAAAAAAACCTGTTCCTCAGTTGATGAATGTTGAAGTTGAGAAAAGTTGTATGTGTTATAATATAATGTACTCCCTTTTCTCTCCCCCCCCTTTCCCCTCCACCCCCTCACGCTCCAAATCCCATAAGCCTGCCCTTCCGCCGCAGAAGATATGGCCGCACGGCCCCATACTAATGATGCTGCCTGCAGTAATAAAATACGTTGTCAAACCCTCTGAGGAAGGCACACGGCGGGCCACATAGATCAAATAGAAATGTCATAAGGATCCTCGGATATTAACTTCACTAAATGTAAGAGCCCCATCCCTCCCCCCCCTCTTACCCGACCAGCAAGCGTAGGAAGTATTCCGTTTATGTTCAGCATGATACCTAAAAACATTAATGCAATGTGCTGTTGTGTTACCTGTCAACCCAGGTCTCCCCCTCCCCCCTCCCTCTTATCTCCCCACCCCCCCCATCTACCCCCCTTTTCCCAGGTCCAAAACCTATAAGCTTGACCGACTGACAAAAAGAGAGGTTATAATGCTTTTCATGTACTGAGCTTGTTAAGAGTTGTTCTCACGTTTATTACACTGGTTTTAAGGATTGTCAGAAAGATCTCCATGTTATGGCTATGCTAGGAGTTTTCCCTCCCTCCCCACGCCTTCCCCATGTCCAAAACCTATAAGCTTGACCGTAGTCGGTGAGGGATATTATCCCAATATTCAGGGCTCTGCTGTCCTAGGAACATACATGCATATTCAGAGTACTAAAATATGTAACCAAGGCATTAGAGCATGTATAAGAGCTAAGGAGACTCATTAGGATGATATAAACATAGGAGTGTACTAGTTACGCTGGACGGCTAACACAGATCTCTATATATACCATAAAGGTCCTGTATAGACCCCCAGCAAAACAAAAGTACATACCAATCAAACGATCAATGTGAGGAACTCCCTTGAAGCACAGCTCAGTCCTTGATTAGTGGGTGCGTCACGCCAGACGTAATTGCAGAGAGTAGTAATTGCAGAGGGTACAGTGGCGGAGCACAACCGTGCAAACAATGGGAGCTGCAAACCAGTATCGGATATAAAAAGGTTTATTAAGTGGTCAAAAGGAGTACATAGTAACTCTGATGCGTTTCGGGACCTGCGTCCCTTTGACCCCTTTCCCCCCCTCCCCCCCCTCTTAAACTAAGGTAGAGCTTACACTAAGCAAGTACAAGGGTCCGTACCTTCCCTGCACGCCCATGCCTGAACCATCGGATTCCCCCCCCATTGGGCCTTAAGCCCAAATGCCGGTAGCCAATCACAGCATGCAATGATTAGTGCAACCTCCACCATACCCTGAGACCAGAGGCTCTAGCATTCTCTTTTGCCTATCATTTGTATTTACCATTGTGTTTCACACTACCACCTGGTACTGGTAAGGGGACATACACTAATATTTGGGAATTCACCTTATAATAATATCCCCTTACCCTGCCTCACCCGTGATTTATGTTTTAATAGTTTTTATGGTTATTTTGAGTGTGTGTTACTTCGTTGACTTCAGAATGTTAATAAATCATTTATTATTTTTGCCCTAGGGCATTTTAGTGGTAATTGTCCTCCCACAGTGTTGGGAGCGGTTACTTAATTGTACCCTTATAGCCTTACCATTACTCTAGTGGGTTACTATACCTGTGGACTATTTTCGGCTTTGCTGTGAATTAAAGTGGGATCTTTTTAGGAGCATCCTTTGTCTCTTTATATATGTATGTCTGTCATCCCTATCCCCTTTGCACCAGCTGATATCATAGAGTTGGTATTCAATATTGAGGTGAGCGGTATGTCACTATTTGTTACAACTAAAATAATTAAGCTGGAACAACAGCACAAACCCAACCCATCGAAAAAGATTTATAAAACCTTGACCGCATCCAGGAATGAGCTAAAACAAGCCCAAATTGAAGAAGTAGAAAAAGCTCTTACATGGACTAGTCAGAAATACTATGACAAGGGCAATAAGGCTGACAGACTTTTGGCGAGCAAACTAAGAGGTATACAGAAGCGTTCCCAGATCACAGCAATAAAAAATTAATCGTGAGAAATAATCTATAACGAACAGAAAATAGCGGAGGAACTTACCGCATTTTATATTAAACTTTATAACCTCAAGGCTCAGGGTTGGAACACGGGGACACCAGCCACTGAACCTATTAGTAATTACCTGTCCGATTGCCTCCTACCAACACTGACAGAGGAGAATCAAATGCTTAACGCAAAAATTACCCAAAAAGAGCTGGCGGACGCAATAAAAACTTTAAAAATCTCAAAAGCCGGAGACTTCCGGTGACGTCAAGGGGAATGGCAGCTTGAAAGAGACGCTCCCGACCCCCTCTGAATGAATAGCACGAACGAAGCATATTAAATAATAAAATAATCAGGAGAAGCGGATGAATCCCTAAGTGAACCCCCAAAGACTTAGCTCCGGTGACTAGCTGGGCTCCGAAGTGGCTGGCTCCGGCGTCCCGGAGAGCTGTGTCAGAGACCTCCTGCCCCCGGTGTGGGACTTTCCCCTCTGCAGCCCGCAAAATTCAAATCTGACGGAGAGACTCCGGAGACGAGAGGCGACGGGACTCTGCGCGCCCCGAGGAGCCAAGAATAGAGGGGAATCAGCGGTGATCGGGGAAGGAACCCCCGACCCCCTGTGGGGTAAGAGAAGCGCCCGCTGTGGCCGCCTGAGGCCGTGAGGAAAGGCGCGAGCGGAGACCCCCCGTTACGGGTCCAGCTCCCCCCCCCCCAGGACGGCACACGTAAATAAAAGGTACAAACCTGACCTAGGGCCCTGCTGGGAGTTAAGAACACCGGGAGGGGACCCACTAGTGAAGGGAGCCATAGGCCTCAGTAGCGTGGTGAGGGAGGAGGCGGCCATCTTGGGGGAGCACCACCACGTGGAAGCACCACCACCACACAAAGGTGCCTCAGAGAGAACGACCTGCAGGTCAGAAACACAGCCCTAAGGCCAGAACCCCTGGGTCCAATAACCCCATATCTACCCAGACAAGCTGTACTAGACTAAACAAACAATCCTATCCTACTGCACTAAAAAGACCCCACAGTTCCTGCGGCATCTCTACATCTAAACCCCCCCAATAAATACATACAAGCGGAGGGGAAGGTAGCCAGCATGAGCGGCAAAAATAAGAAGGCAGCTCAGCAGTCAGTGACGAGCTACTTCCCACAAAGCCAGCGGACCGCGGGGAGTTGCGAGACCTCTCAAGATGGCGGCTCAGCCGACACGCGGGAGGGCCCGAGCGGGGCGCACGAGCAGGAAATTGAAAACATAGATGTGAACAAAACATATTTAGAAAACCTCTTCACCAGAATGAGGAAGGAGTTTCGGGATGATTTGGGTAAAGCCATTAACACCCTAAGGGCGGACTTGAATCTCCTAACGGCCAAAACAGATGGGCTGGCAAACACAGTGGAAACACTGGAGCAGGCTCAGTCCTCCGCGGAGGACGAGATCAACCGCCTGCACTGGGAGATCAGAGGGCTCAAGGAAAGTGCCGAGGACCAGGAAAACCGCGATCGGCGGCAGAACTTGAGACTGAGGTATGTCCCAGAAACAGTGGAGACTGAACAGCTGCACACATACCTATCAGACCTCTTTATTCATCTGGTACCTGACCTAACTCCTTAAAAGCTAGAGATGGACAGAGCCCATAGGGCCCTCGGACCTAGGTCCACGGACCCCAAGAGGACCAGAGATATACTGGTCAGGTTCCATTATTACTCCACAAAGGAGAAAATACTGACGGCGAGCAGGGAGAAAGGACACATCCAGTTCCGGAATGTACATATTGAGATATACAGTGATCTCTCAAAACGTACAGTAGACCGCAGGAGAGAGCTCAGACCCCTCACACTAAAATTAAGGGACAACAAGATTAAATATCGCTGGGGATTCCCTTTTAAAATTGTGGCCCAGGCTGGAGGCAAATTCCACACCCTTTCCTACCCGGAAGAGATACCAAGATTCCTAAAGGGGCTCGGTGTCCCCCACAAGAATGGAGGTGGAACTGCCCCTGAAGATACGGACGGAGACCCAGATCACAGGCCAACAGAGAGGGGACCACGCTCCTCTCAGAGAATAGCCACCCAACGTAACCAGGCAGGTGAGGACTGAGAAATGTCACCTGGAGAGGAAAAGACTACTCCCGGCAAAATTTATATGTTTGGACGACCTATTGCCCCCCCCCCCCCCCCCCCTTACGAGCTTCTGAGACACATACGAGATGAGGAACGCTGGTCTGCCCCCGGCGGGGAACACATACCTACCTGTCCACAAAGAGGGCGCATGCCCCTGGAGCTACAAGGATCTACACATCCCAGCGCAGCAAAGAAGTGGAGACCCCTTTGACCCGGTGAAAGGATTTGAACGCAGAGCCTAAAGCTTATGGGAAAGAGGGGACCCGACTGTATCCGGAAAGCCCTGGAGCTGTTTGCTGGATGGCTCCGAAAATGGCTCCAAATACAACACTTAAACTAGTGTCCCTAAATGTTAGGGGACTTAACTCAGCAATCAAAAGAAAGCTCGCCTTACAAGAATTAAAAAAAACAAAAGGAGATGTGCTATTCTTACAAGAAACGCACTTTAATACGATATCGCCCCCTAACACCTTTCAGAGATACTACCCCCAGGCATATTATGCATCCTGCTCCACTAAAAAAAAAGGGGTAGCCATCTTATTTAGACAAAATATCAAATTCACACTTCAAAAACAGACCTTAGACCCAGAAGGTAGATTCCTCATTCTGCAAGGCACACTATCAGATGTGGAGATTACCCTTGTTAATATATACGCCCCAAATGAGGGTCAAGCTGACTTTTTGAGAGATCTATGTGACAAGCTAGCCCCCCAAACTAGAACTACGCTATTGATAGCAGGAGATTTTAATATGCTTGTAGCACCTGATCAAGATAGGACAAGCCCATTGGGTACTCCCCACCCACGCATTACGACCAAAAATGCCAAAAGGTTTCAGAACATACTGAAAGAGTTTTCGCTGATAGATATTTGGCGGGCGCAGCATCAGGGCCAGAGGGACTATTCGTATTTTTCTCCCCCGCACCAGACCTATTCAAGGATTGATTATTTTCTGGGTACTAAAGATATCTTTCAGGCAACCTCCCAGTCGGACATAGGTTCTATAACATGGTCGGACCACGCTCCGGTCTCGCTGACGCTCTCCCTCCCCTTCTATAAATATAATCAATATAATTGGAAACTAAACGACTCTCTGTTAAACCAAATAGATGTAGAGATAGAGATTAAGCAAAAGCTCAGAGAATATTTTGCGCTGAACAAGGGCTCTGTAAAGTCATCAGTGATGCTATGGGAGGCCCATACGGCCACGATTCGAGGGAATATAATTTCCATATCATCATATAAGAAAAAGCAAAAACAGAAATTGTACGACGAATTAGCGGAGAAAGTTAAACTCCTAGAACATAAACATAAAGCTAATCCCTCAAAACAACTACGCAAAGTACTGGACAAGGCTAGATCTGATTTCAGGCAGATACAAATAGATGAAGTGGAGAGGGCGCTGAGGTGGACGAAGCAGAAATATTATGACAAAGGAAATAAGGCCGACCGGTTATTAGCATCTAAATTAAGAGGTCTGAGAACCAAATCCCAAATATCCATCATACAAACAAAGACGGGCATCAAAACATATTGCGAAAAACAGATAGCGGCCACATTCTCAGACTTCTACTCCAAACTATATAATTTGAACTTCCCCCAAAACAGCTCCTCAAATGCAGAAGCTATTACTAAGTACCTAGCGTCATGTAACCTTCCAAGCCTTTCAGAAGCTGACTTACTAGAGCTAAATAAAGAAATCGCGCAGGATGATTTACTAGAAGCCATCTCACAACCAAAACCTAGTAAAACGCCAGGCCCGGATGGGTTTTCCAATCAATACTATAAAAAATTTAAATTGATCTTGGCACCACATCTCCTGGATATGTTTAATGAGTTTCTGGAGGGAACGGCTATCCCCGCTTCTATGTCTAGAGCGAATTTGGCACTCATACCAAAGGAAGGGAGAGACCCACTACAGTGTGGTAATTATCGCCCCATAGCCCTCCTTAATTCGGACCTAAAACTTTATAGCAAAATCCTAGCTAACAGACTAACTCCCATTCTCCCAGGCCTGATCCACAAGGACCAAGTCGTATTTATTTCAGGCAGACAAGCCTCAGATAATACGAGAAAAATTATAAACATAATCGACCATGTACATCTCTCATCCACGAAAGCCATCCTGTTACGTTTAGACGCGGAAAAGGCGTTTGACAGGATCAGATGGGAATTTTTAGACCAAACATTAATTCAATTTGGATTTAAGGGCCCATATCTTGAGGGGGTTAGAGCCCTCTATAAAACTCCCACGGCTGTAGTGAAACTCCCAGGAGGAAACTCGAACCCTATAAACATTAGGAATGGTACTAGACAGGGATGTCCCTTGTCTCCACTTCTGTTTGCCCTCTCTATAGAACCCTTGGCAACAACAATCAGAGAGGACAACAATATAAGTGGCATTACAATTGGAGATACGGATTACAAGATATCCCTTTTTGCTGACGACATTATTTTAACTCTAGCCAACCCCTTGACTTCACTCCCGAATTTACATTCACAATTAGATACATTTAGCAAAATCTCGGGGTATAAAATCAATATGGATAAGTCGGAAGCATTAAATGTATCTCTACCTAATCCCGAGGCCAAACTGCTACAATTAAATTTTAATTATAAGTGGAGTTCCACGAAAATCAAATACTTGGGAATCCAATAACACGGGAGTACAAATCACCATATCAATATAACTATCCGCCCCTATTTGAGAGGCTAAAAAAAGACTTACAGAGCTGGAATGAATACCAGATATCTTGGTTAGGCAGAATAGCTACGGTCAAAATGAATATCCTGCCAAGACTTCTGTATTACTTCCAGACTCTCCCAATTGATATCCCAATGTCGGAATTAAAGAATATACAAAACAGAATTTTTCAATTCATTTGGCAAAACAAAAGACCAAGAGTAGCTAGAACCGTAATGTTAGCACCAAAAGAATGTGGAGGCTTGGCAGTCCCAGATATCATTAAATATTATTTGGCGGCCCAACTGAAACAAGTGATAATGTGGAACAATGACCCAACTACAAGCTGTTGGACAGGGATAGAGTTTTCCTACGCGAGACCCCTCTCACTCCCGGCCACCCTGTGGACTGTGCGGGGTAGAGAGATCCTCTCGGAAACATTAAAACTGGGAGCAATGAAATGTACATGGAGAGTATGGACCAAAAATAAAGACAAATATGGCTTGACGGCTCACCCATTCCCTATTAACACCCATATTCGATAACCCAGAATTTCCCCCCGGCGGGTTCCCACAGAGACTCAGTAAATTTAAACAGCTGAAGATGATGATAGCAGAGGATTTCTCTGGGCAAGGTAGGCTCTTGCTGACCCAAGAACTGGAAAAAAAATATCAAACGACAAACCTCCCAATATTTGGCTTTTTACAAATCAGGCACTACCTGCAAACAGTATCCAAAGATAAGGCTTTCCAGCAGCTAACAAATTTTGAACGACTGTGCAGTAAAGGGTACTATGCTAAAGGATTGATCTCGGAAATATATCTGGGCCTGGCGCGATCAACAGGCTGTTCCCAACACAGGTATATGTCCAAATGGGCGGAGGATTTAAATATAGAGATTGATAGAGAAGACTGGGAGGATATCTGGGAGGCAGCATCCAAAACATCGATTTGTACTACCATTAAAGAGAACATCTATAAAATTATATTTTACTGGTACCTAACCCCGAATAGGTTGAGCCAGATCTTCCCCGGGACCCCAGATTTGTGTTGGAGGGGTTGCGGGCAAAGAGGAGACATGGCTCATATCTGGTGGAACTGCCCCAAGATTCAGGTGTTCTGGGTCATGATTCAAACACTAATCCGAGAGTACCTGGGGGTAGAGATTGAGGTGGACCCGCTGACCTTGGTGCTGGCCAAGCCAATTGACGAATTAGACACAGCAGAGAGTAAGATGGTGAGCCATGTGCTCACGGCGGCACGTTGTTCCGTTGCTGCAGTGTGGAAGAAGGTGAATGCCCCTGCTAAACAGACCGTACTCCGCAGAATGCGAGAAATAAAGACAATGGAACTTCTTACGGCAAAACTGACCCAAAAGATGGATAAGTTCCATAAGACATGGGAAATTTGGTCAGGTACATAATAAATTCCTAAAGGAAAAGGCAGGATATATACAAAACTGGACGCCATCCTGCAGCACCTCTCCCCCCCCCCCTTATCTCCCTTCTTTTTTCTCTCCTCTCTCTTTCTCTGCTCTCCACCTTTTCTTTTCTCTACTATACTACTAAAAACAGGACACACGGAAGCGGCAGCTTCCTAGTTAGAACCATAACAGCAGAAACGTACGAGCATTCAGACATACAAACATTTAGATAAACACCTATCTGAATAAAGAAAACGGAATACGGATGTTTTTATTAATATATGCAAATATCAATGTTTATCCAATCTATGTACAACAAAGTTTACTATCTGTTGTGTACCCTGATAAAACAATAAAAAAATTGAAACAAAAAAAAATATCTCAAAAGCCCCTGGCCCTGACGGCTTCTCCAATGTTTATTACAAAAGATTCTCCCCGATCCTAACTAAACACCTACTCAGCTTATTCAATTCATTCATGGAGGGCAGCCCAATCCCCCCATCAATGACCCAGGCCAATCTCGCCATCATCCACAAAGAGGGTAGGGACCCACTGCTATGTGGGAGCTACCGACTAATCTCCCTACTAAATAACGATCTTAAGCTATACAGCAAAATCCTGGCAAATAGACTGAATCCCATCCTACCGAGATTAATTCACAACGACCAGGTGGGGTTTGTATCTGGCAGACAAGCCTCAGACAACACCCGCAAAATTATAAATATAGTTGATCATGCCCACCTCACAGCTACCAAAGCGGTTCTGTTAAGCCTGGACGCAGAGAAGACGTTCGATAGAATTGATTGGCTATTTCTTGACAAAACAATGCAGAAATTCGGCTTAAAAGATGCGTATCTAGCGGGAGTCCGAGCGCTGTACTGCTGCCCGTCTGCAGTGGTGAAACTCCCGGGGGGTACAGCAAAAAAATTTGAAATGAAAAATGGAACGAGACAGGGATGCCTTTTGTCCCCTCTCCTCTTCGCCCTAACAATCGAACCACTAGCGTCTAAAATACGAGACAATATAAATATACAGGGGGTACCAATTGGCGGAATAAACTATAAAGTCTCATTGTTCGCAGACGATATCATATTAACATTAACGCATCCCCAGATCTCACTTCCCAACTTACACAAAGAATTAAAGGAATTTGGCAAAATATCAGGATACAAAATTAACAGTGATAAGTCAGAAGCCCTCAACTTAAATCTATCAGAACCAGAGATGCGGACATTGAAATCAAACTTTAATTATAAGTGGAGCCCTATATACATCAAATACCTGGGAGTACATGTATCGAGGCACTATTGCTCCCTATACCAAAATAATTATCCCAACCTATTTAGGAAAATTAAAAAAGATCTGGATAAATGGGAAAAATACCAGATCTCATAGATCGGGAGAATGATCTCAGTTAAAATGAATATACTCCCCCGATTATTATATTATTTCCAGACGCTCCCGGTCCATGTCCCTGGTTCTGAATTAAAAACTATCCAAAATAAAATCCTCCAATTTATTTGGAACGGAAGGAGACCCCGGGTAGCTAGGTCGGTTCTTATGGCGTCTAGGACAAAAGGAGGACTGGGGGTCCCAGACATTAATAGATATTACCAAGCTGCCCAATTAAAACAGGCGGTAATGTGGAACTCGGACCCAGACAAGCTATGTTGGCTAGCAATTGAATCTCATTACTCCAGAACGCCTTCTCTACCAGCTTTTCTCTGGAGCGGTGACAGGGGAAATGACATGGCGCCCAAATTCGGGCTGGGGGCAATGAAACATACTTGGGACATATGGGCAAAAACTAAAACTAAATTCTTACTCTCGTCCCCTTGCTCTCAGCTCATTCCAATATTTGACAACCCTAAATTCCCACCAGGGTGTGAAACCCGACAATTCGACCTATTTAAAACAATGGGGATCAGAGCGATCGCGGACCTGCTGAGCGATGAACAGTTCCTGAGTCTCCAAGAATTGCGAACCAAATTAAAATTACCCCACCTGGATACATTTAAGTTTCTCCAAATTCGACACTTTCTACAAAAAATGTCCCCATCATTGAAATTCCCCCCTCTCACAAAATTTGAGAAACTCTGTCGCGAAGGAGTACATCAAAAAGGTCTAATAACACAAATATATGCCGGCATGGAGAATCCGGTGAACTCTACCGCTCACGACTATATGCTTAAATGGGAAGCGGAATTGGACATAGTTATTGACAGAGAGGACTGGGAGGAAATATGAGACGCAGCCTCAGGAACTTCCATCTGTACCACGGTGAAGGAAAACATCTATAAAATAATGTATCATTGGTATCTTACCCCAGTGAGGTTAAAACAAATCTACCCTCTGGCCTCAGATCTATGCTGGAGAGGCTGTGGACATAGAGGGGACATGGCCCATATCTGGTGGTCATGTCCAGAAATTCAGAAATACTGGCTTACGGTACAAGATTTGATAAAAGAGGTCACAGGCCTCACAATTCCTATAGATCCACTGACCTTCCTACTGGGCAGGCCGATAGAGGACATCGATCGCCCAGTATGGAAATTAATCTCCTTTATTCTAACAGCAGCAAGGTGTTCAGTCGCATACTCTTGGAAGAAGATAGCGCCCCCCACCAAACAGCTAGTGAAAAAAAGAGTTAACGATGTTATGAGTTTGGAAAAACTCACGGCCTTCTTGAACTGCTCAACTGAAGGTTTCTATAAAATCTGGGAACCCTGGTTAACCCATTAATCCGAACCAAATCAGGATACAACCCCAGACGGATCTGAACCACAGTAGAGCCGTGAAGGATGGATGCCGGGACCCGGCCGGACGAGGGTGGAATGACTCCCTCTCTCCCCCCCCCCTCCTCTCTTTCTTTTTCCACACCCCAGAGACCATGACGTGGCCTTAGGGGATCTTTCCTTTCTTTCTCTCTCCCCCCACATGAACAAGGAAAATACAACTGTATTAGGCCAACACCGATAATGTAAAACCACATGAACAAGGAAAATACAACTGTATTAGGCCAACACTGATAATGTAAAACCAATGTCTGTAAAGATGATTATGCCTAATAAAAATGTTTGGGGAAATTTTTTTTTTTTAAATGGTACGAGACAAGGGTACCCATTATCTCCTCCTCTCTTCGCTCTAACGATTGAGCCATTGGCTGCTAAAATAAGAGCAAATAGTAATATACATTGTATATAGTGATTGGGAAAACAAATTATAAAATCTCATTATTCGCAGACGATATTATTCTGACTTTAGCAAGCCCTCAGACTTCTTTACCCAACCTCCAAAAGGCGCTATCAGACTTTGGAAAAATCTCTGGATATAAAATGAACAGCGACAAGTCACAGTCTTTTAATCTGAATCTTTCAGATCCAGAGATAAAATTACCAAAACTGAATTTCAGCTACAGATGGAGTTCCTCACATATTAAATATCTGGGAGTAAATGTGTCTAGGAACTACCACTCCCTATATCAAGGCAACTATCCACCATTGTTTGATAAGATTAAAAGGGATCTGGCAAAGTGGGAAGGATATCAGGTGTCATGGATTGGGAGAATAGTATCAGTCAAGATGAATATACTCCCTAGGTTATTATATCATTTCCAGACTCTCCCAGTCCGGATACCGGGATCTGAATATTTAATTTTATTTGGCAAGGTAAAAGGCTCAGAACAGCTAGATCGGTGATGATGGCTTTAAAGACAAGAGGAGGTTTGGGTGTCCCAGATATCTCGAAATACTACCAAGCTGCCCAACTAAGGCAGGTGGTGATGTGGAACGCTGATCCAACACAATATTGTTGGTTAGCCATAGAATCCCAATATGCTAGAACGTCTTCTCTGCCAGTGTCCCTATGGGCACTGGCTAAGGAGGTGTACGCCAAAATGTTTGAGCTAGATCCGACGAGATTTACCTGGGAGAGTTGGAGCAAGTCTAAGGGCAAATTTAATCTTGTGTCTCCCGTTTCGCAACTCACTCCGCTTTTTAACAATCCCAATTTCCCCCCAGGCTGTGATTATAAACAATTCGACCAAATTAAAGCTAAACATATTAGAGTAGTTGCCGACCTAGTGCATAAAGGAAAACTTTCTAGTTTCCAAGAGTTCCTAACTAGGTATGAGGCACCAGACCTTAGTATGTTTAAATATCTACAGATCAGAATTTTTTTTCCAAAAATGTCCCCAAAATTAGAATTTACTCCCTTCACAAGTTTTGAAGCACTATGTAGGAGAGGTAAGTGGTGTTTATGGTGCATCACCATAGATGGCTCATTAGTATACTGATAATTCCATATACCATAATGGATCCAGGTTCAGGGACATACATGTAGAGTATAATCCACCTTGAGAGAGTCCTTTACGGACGAAACGCGTAGGTGCGCTCCTACCATTGTTCTGTTTTGCACTGACCATTAAAGTACTCTTTTAATACTCATCCCTGCTTGGAGTTACCCTCATTTTGGCGATCCACTAGCTGGTATGCTGCCAAGAAACGCTGCTGTGCTCCTCTACATCTCTGCTGCCTATGTAGGAGAGGTAGTTATCAAAAAGGTTTGATAACTAGAATAAAAGCCAGTTTGGAGGCCTTGGTCAATTCACATGATCATGACTGCATGCTCAAATGGGCAGCGGATTTGAAAATAGAAATTGACAGGGATGATTGGGAGGATATATGGGAGTTTGCTGCAAAAACTTCCATATGCACAGCAACTAAAGAAAATATATATAAAATTTTATTCATTGGTATCTCACGCCATGGCGGCTAAAGCAAATCTACCCTGTGGTGTCTGATCTGTGCTGGAGGGGTTGTGGGCAGAGAAGCGATATGGTCCACATTTGGTGGACGTGTCCGGCAATAGAAATATTGGATCGTTATCCAATCTATTAAAAAAAGAAATAACGGATGTGTCCATTTCTATGGACCCACTGACTATTTTGTTGGCTAAACCAGTTGAAGATATTGGCTGCCCGCCTTCTTGCGCCCTACCTGATCCCTCCTGAGCCTGCCTGCGCCCCCACTGTGAAGAGAGGGTCTGATCAGAGCTGTGGTCTGAATAAGAGCTTAATGAGTAGGAGCTATCTTCATGTCATGTGTTTCAGCCTGCGTTCCATCTGGATCCAAGATGGCCGCCTCCCGTTTCAGTTAAAGACACAGCTTCCCTAAAAAAAAAAAACCACAGCCAGATCCTAAGTTGTCTATGACAATACTGAATGTTGATGATCCATTAAAAATGTGCTAAAGGGATGGGTTTCCGATGATGTCATCAGGAATGGGGGTGTAGGAGGGGAGCTCCGCAGACCCACCGGCTAAAACTTAATAAATAACGCTCCCAAACCAGAAATTCAAGGCTCAAAAACATACCCCCATTACTTGGAGAGATCGGAGCATGTCCAAACACACAAAGAAGCCCGCAGCACCGGCGGTGTCACGGTTCTTCTCCCCGACACAGAAGAGTCCAGCAAACCAAGAGGGTCGCGGACCACGAGGCTCACAAGAGCCGCAAGCAGCTCTAAATATGGGTACGAAAGCCCATGCAACTCTTGAAATGGAGATAGAGGAACCGATCACCCGATCCTACCTGGAGAGCCAATTCTCCACCATGCATGTCAAGCTCCAAACATCCCTGCAGGCAGAAATCAAAGCAGAAGTAGCGGAGATTAAACAGGAGATGTCTGGCCTAACAGAGAGGACAACGACTCTGGAAGGTGGACTGGAGGAGTCCCTGGCAAGACAAACAGCAGCCGAGGAAGAAATCATCCGGCTAGGAGAGGAGATCTCCCGTCTCAAAGACGGGCAGGAAGACCAAGAAAATAGGGACAGGCGCCAGAATCTGCGCATAAGAAATGTACCGGAGACGGTCTTACCTGGCCAGCTTCGTCCCCATCTTGCGGAACTGTTCACATCGCTCTGCGGCCCGCAAGAGGACATGGACCTAGAGATGGATAGGGCCCACCGGGCGGTAGCTCCCAGATCAGAAGATCCCAACCGGCAACGCGATGTAATCATAAGATTACACAGCTATACAGTAAAGGAGAAGATCATCACCGCCTGCAGAGGGAAAGAGTCACTACCTTTCCAAAATGAAACTCTCCAAATTTTCAACGACCTGTCACGGATAACAGTCGACCGAAGGAGAGAAATGAAGCCCTTGACCTCATTCCTCCGGGAGGAGGTGAAGTACCGCTGGGGCTTTCCGTTCAAGCTTACGGTAAGCTATGACGGCAAATTCCTAACCATCCGCCGCCCTGAGGACATGGCCCCATTCGTGAAAGCCCTGGGTCTGCCCCCGCCGCTTTCCTGGACAACGGAGCAACTACAAGACCCACCGCACCGGGAGGACGCGGAACCACGCAGCACCCGTCCCGCGAGGAGAACGGCGGCGCCAAGGCAGTCTAAGAACAGATGAGAAGCACCGTAGTCCACAGCAAAGACGGGAGCACATGACGGCTCAAGAACCACACCAGACCCAGCCAGACGCATAGCTTCAGAATCCGACCCCTGACGATCGGAGGCAGCCCACAGCTGAAGCTACTATAACTTTTGCCGCTGACCGGATGGCAGTTGAAGAGTGCTGAGGTCCGGCTGGGCTTTGGGGGTTGGCAGGGGGATTTGTGGGTGGGATAGGAGGGGAGCGCGATGCTCCGACAACAGCACTGTGATCTACTAACTGTAAGTAGCAAAATTTAATCTGTCTAAGGCCTGGGTACAGGACTATGGACCCCAGGCTCGGTTCGCACGACTGTTGCTACCCCCCCTCACCCCCCCGGACTAGGAAATACTAGTTAACTGGGAAGCTGCCTAATGAGCCCTGCACAAGACAGGAAGCCCAAATGACTTCGATAATGGAAGCAGCGGCAGTGACACTATTACAGTAACTGGCAGTCTAGATTAGCTGGCCACATGGATCTAGTGCTAAGCCATCCCTATGCCACAGTTGAGTTATGTAAAAAAACAAAAACCTGTTCCTCAGTTGATGAATGTTGAAGTTGAGAAAAGTTGTATGTGTTATAATATAATGTACTCCCTTGTCTCTCCCCCCCCCCATTTCCCCTCCACCCCCTCACGCTCCAAATCCCATAAGCCTGCCCTTCCGCCGCAGAAGATATGGCCGCACGGCCCCATACTAATGATGCTGCCTGCAGTAATAAAATACGTTGTCAAACCCTCTGAGGAAGGCACACGGCGGGCCACATAGATCAAATAGAAATGTCATAAGGATCCTCGGATATTAACTTCACTAAATGTTACCCCCATGTTTTATGCTATGGTTGTGAGGTTAGTCAGGAAGGTTCCTATGCTAAGAGCCCCATCCCTCCCCCCCTCTTCCCCGACCAGCAAGCGTAGGAAGTATTCCGTTTATGTTCCTAAAAACATTAATGCAATGTGCTGTTGTGTTACCTGTCAACCCAGGTCTCCCCCTCCCGCCTCCCTCTTATCTCCCCACCCCCCCCATCTACCCCCCTTTTCCCAGGTCCAAAACCTATAAGCTTGACCGACTGACAAAAAGAGAGGTTATAATGCTTTTCATGTACTGAGCTTGTTAAGAGTTGTTCTCACGTTTATTACACTGGTTTTAAGGATTGTCAGAAAGATCTCCATGTTATGGCTATGCTAGGAGTTTTCCCTCCCTCCCCACGCCTTCCCCATGTCCAAAACCTATAAGCTTGACCGTAGTCGGTGAGGGATATTATCCCAATATTCAGGGCTCTGCTGTCCTAGGAACATACATGCATATTCAGAGTACTAAAATATGTAACCAAGGCATTAGAGCATGTATAAGAGCTAAGGAGACTCATTAGGATGATATAAACATAGGAGTGTACTAGTTACGCTGGACGGCTAACACAGATCTCTATATATACCATAAAGGTCCTGTATAGACCCCCAGCAAAACAAAAGTACATACCAATCAAACGATCAATGTGAGGAACTCCCTTGAAGCACAGCTCAGTCCTTGATTAGTGGGTGCGTCACGCCAGACGTAATTGCAGAGTAGTCCCATAGGGTACAGTGGCGGAGCACAACCGTGCAAACAATGGGGGCTGCAAACCAGTATCGGATATAAAAAGGTTTATTAAGTGGTCAAAAGGAGTACATAGTAACTCTGACGCGTTTCGGGACCTGCGTCCCTTTGACCCCTTTCTCCCCCTCCCACCCGCCTTCCCCCCCTCTTAAATTAAGGTAGAGCTTACACTAAGCAAGTACAAGGGTCCGCACCTTCCCTGCACGCCCATGCCTGAACCATCGGATTCCCCCCCCATTGGGCCTTAAGCCCAAATGCCGGTAGCCAATCCCGGCCGTACTTATTGGAGGTCCTTAGCTGACCTCGTCCCACTTTGCCTCTTGCTGCTGACCCTGTCCCAGCAGCCTATTCCCCCCCCCCTCTCGACCTTCCCTGCCTCCTCCCACCCAACCCCTCGTCGGGCGGGCCTGACACCCATACTCAAACAGCACCATCAAGAAGCATTAAAAAGGTTCTCTGAACCAACGAACCAGGATCTCCCCGGTGGGAAGGGCGAGACCCCGATGGACACTAAACTCTCTCACCCAAATGGCTAGTCAGTCCGCAATTAAAGTAACGTAAAGGGCCTGAATAATAATAGAAAAAGACGACTGGCGCTCCAAGAGCTGAAAAAGTCCAAGGGAGATATCATCTTCCTCCAAGAGACGCACTTTACATCCCAAGAGCTGCCCAAATTGATTAGCAATGTATACCCTACGGGTTTCTTCTCGTCATTTAACAGTAAAAAGCGGGGAGTAGCGATCCTGCTCCGACAAGGAACCCCATTCAATATCACCAAAACCAGAGGGTAGATTTCTAATGGTATATGGCTCACTGGCTGGCTCGCCGGTCGCTCTTATCAACATCGACGCACCAAATGATAATCAAACGGAATTCCTGAAAGCAGTGTTAGAAAAGGTTGACCCTACCTACCTATCTTCGTTGATTGTGGGCGGAGACTTTAATATGGCCATAAACTCTGCGGAGGACAGAACCTCAGGCCAACAAGGCCAACACAGAGCTCCACCTCAGAGGATGGAGAAACAATTTAAAACGATCACCAAGGAATATTCCTTAATGGACATCTGGAGAATCTAACACCAGGGCCAAAAAGATTACACATTCTATTCCGCACCCCACCAGTCATACTCTCGTATAGACTATTTTTTTGCTACCAAATATATCCTGGAAGCCTGCACAAATTCGGACTTAGGCCCCATTACATGGTCAGATCACGCCCCCATCACATTAACCCTATCCACCCCATTTCATAAATTAACCGCCTACACTTGGAAGCTGAACGACTACCTACTGAACCACCCGGAGGTAGAAAAAGAAAGTAAAAAGGCTCTTAGGGAGTACTTCACTCTCAACTGGGGCATAGTAGACTCTCCGGCGGTTCTGTGGGAAGCCCATAGGGCAGCAATTAGGGGAACTTTATTTCAATTGCATCCCACAGAAAGGCCAAGGTGAAATTAATAACAGATCTGACAACTAAAATAATTATACATATATAAGGAGACAAAGGATGCTCCTAAAAAGATCCCACTTTAATGCACAGCAAAGCCGAAAATAGTCCACAGGTATAGTAACCCACTAGAGTAATGGTAAGGCTATAAGGGTACAATTAAGTAACCGCTCCCAACACTGTGGGAGGACAATTACCACTAAAATGCCCTAGGGCAAAAATAATAAATGATTTATTTATTTATTAATATTCTGAAGTCAACGAAGTAACACACACTCAAAATAACCATAAAAACTATTAAAACATAAATCACGGGTGAGGCAGGGTAAGGGGATATTATTATAAGGTGAATTCCCAAATATTAGTGTATGTCCCCTTACCAGTACCAGGTGGTAGTGTGAGACACAATGGTAAATACAAATGATAGGCAATAGAGAATGCTAGAGCCTCTGGTCTCAGGGTATGGTGGAGGTTGCACTAATCATTGCATGCTGTGATTGATCTGCTCAGTATCAATAGTTGGATACCTGAACCTTGAGAAAGCGCCAGCCCCTTATGCGCGAAACGATCGTCGGCATGACGTCACCACGTTGACGTTGTGTAGGAGGAGTCACGGGTGAGACTGTTCCTGGAAGTTTGTGTGGGGTTGTTCGAGTTGTTAACTGCCTAGCAGAGGTAGTTTATGCATAAATCAGGTCCGGTTTTTGATGCACATGCCGCGGTTCATTTATATAATGTGGTATAATGTGCACTAATGATTTACTGAATCATTGACCGTGTGACCTAGTACCTATATAGGTTTTGTGGTATATGACAGTGGCACATTTATTTGCATTCACTACTCTGCATGCATCACTACCTACTGTCAGTGTGATATCCAACTATTGATACTGAGCAGATCAATCACAGCATGCAATGATTAGTGCAACCTCCACCATATCCTGAGACCAGAGGCTCTAGCATTCTCTATTGCCTATCATTTGTATTTACCATTGTGTCTCACACTACCACCTGGTACTGGTAAGGGGACATACACTAATATTTGGGAATTCACCTTATAATAATATCCCCTTACCCTGCCTCACCCGTGATTTATGTTTTAATTGTTTTTATGGTTATTTTGAGTGTGTGTTACTGCGTCGCCTTCTGAATATCAATAAATCATTTATTATTTTTGCCCTAGGGCATTTTAGTGGTAATTGTCCTCCCACAGTGTTGGGAGCGGTTACTTAATTGTACCCTTGTAGCCTTACCATTACTCTAGTGGGTTACTATACCTGTAGACTATTTTCGGCTTTGCTGTGCATTAAAGTGGGATATTTATAGGAGCATCCTTTGTCTCCTTATATATGTATGTCTGTCATCCCTATCCCCTTTGCACCAGCTGATATCATAGAGTTGGTATTCAATATTGAGGTGAGCGGTATGTCACTAATTGTTACAACTAAAATAATTAAGCTGGAACAACAGCACAAACCCAACCCCTCGAAAAAGATTTATAAAACCTTGACCGCAGCCAGGAATGAGCTAAAACAAGCCCAAATGGAAGAAGTAGAAAAAGCTCTTACATGGACTAGTCAGAAATACTATGACAAGGGCAATAAGGCTGACAGACTTTTGGCGAGCAAACTAAGAGGTATACAGAAGCGTTCCCAGATCACAGCGATAAAAAATTAATCGTGAGAAATAATCTATAACGAACAGAAAATAGCGGAGGAATTTACCGCATTTTATATTAAACTTTATAACCTCAAGGCTCAGGGTGGGAACACGGGGATACCAGCCACTGAACCTATTAGTAATTACCTGTCCGATTGCCTCCTACCAACACTGACAGAGGAGGAGAATCAGATGCTTAACGCAAAAATTACCCAAAAAGAGCTGGCGGACGCAATAAAAACATTAAAAATCTCAAAAGCCCCTGGCCCCGACGGCTTCTCCAATGTTTATTACAAAAGATTCTCCCCGATCCTAACTAAACACCTCCTCAGCTTATTCAATTCATTCATGGAGGGCAGCCCAATCCCCCCATCAATGACCCAGGCCAATCTCGCCATCATCCACAAAGAGGGTAGGGACCCACTGCTATGTGGGAGCTACCGACTAATCTACCTACTAAATAACGATCTTAAGCTATACAGCAAAATCCTGGCAAATAGACTGAATCCCATCCTACCGAGATTAATTCACAACGACCAGGTGGGGTTTGTATCTGGCAGACAAGCCTCAAACAACACCCGCAAAATTATAAATATAGTTGATCATGCCCACCTCACAGCTACCAAAGCGGTTCTGTTAAGCCTGGAAGCAGAGAAGACGTTCGATAGAATTGATTGGCAATTTCTTGACAAAACAATGCAGAAATTCAGCTTAAAAGATGCGTATCTAGCGGGAGTCCGAGCGCTGTACTGCTGCCCGTCTGCAGTGGTGAAACTCCCGGGGGGTACAGCAAAAAAATTTGAAATGAAAAATGGAACGAGACAGGGATGCCCTTTGTCCCCCCTCCTCTTCGCCCTAACAATCGAACCACTAGCGTCTAAAATACGAGACAATATAAATATACAGGGGGTACCAATTGGCGGAATAAACTATAAAGTCTCATTGTTCGCAGACGATATCATATTAACATTAACGCAGCCCCAGATCTCCCTTCCCAACTTACACAAAGAATTAAAGGAATTTGGCAAAATATCAGGATACAAAATTAACAGTGATAAGTCAGAAGCCCTCAACTTAAATCTATCAGAACCTGGGCGTGGCCTGGAGTCTAACTGCAAAGGCTGTGTCTGTCTTAAGCTCCTGCAGACAAAACTTCAAACAAAGAAATAGCGAACATCAATCTGGCCAAAATAAATTCAAACACCACACTATAAGACACAAACAATAACGAAATTGGACATTGCTAAGCCCCCCAAATATACAGAACAAGGGAGCAGAAAATAAAGTGAGTAAAAGAAGCTGCTGAGGCCCGTGCGTGACAGGGAGACTCTGTGGAGCTGAGAGGTTCAGCGCGGCCCCCGACAAAACCGCCCAGCCCCCCCCCCCCCCCCTCTCCGCTTCCCCGCAAAAGATTATCACAGCAGACAGATCCCGGAGCAGCTTACCAGCCGGTAGGAGACTCGCCAGCACCAGTGGCGATCTCGAGTGCTCGGGAGGGAGCCGAGGGGGAAGGCGGAGCGGCCATCTTGACTCGGCTGCGGAGGCTCACGCAGGGAGAAGCGTGGCTTCCCCGAGGGGGTGAGTGACACGGCGGGGTCCCAGAGGGGAGAGGAAGCCCCACAGAGGTGAGCAGAGCCGTGGGCCGGGGGAGACGAGGCCGAGAGTACCCCTCCAGTCCCGATTGAGCCCCGGCGTGGAGGAGCAGCACCACCTAAGATGGCCGCCGGGCTCACACGCAGGGAATAGTGGCATAACATAGTGGCATAACAGACGGGGAGGCTCCCCAGAGACGACCGGACAGCTGACCGCAGGGAGAGTGGGGAAACCTGGCCAAGTGATACCTGAGCCCCCCCCCCGGCGGGGAATAGTGCTGCCTGGCTCCCTGCGTTTCAGCCTGTGTGTCGGCTACATCCAAGATGGCCGCCGCAGGTCTGATTTAAAGACACAGCCCCCCACAGGAAAATAAATAATTAAATAAACAGAAAATAAAAAAACAAAGCCAGATAAGATGGACGTGTGAGAGCTGAGCTCCGCCGGCCCTCGCGCATAGACCGCTATACAAGCGCCCCTCACCCCACCACCCGACCCCAAAAACATAACCCCTAGCAGAATAAACACCCCGCAATGGCTGCGAAGCAAAAAGCGCCGCCCGGCCAGGGCTCATTAAACTTTTTTCCGCCATCTCAGCGGAGCTCGGAGCCTACCCCGAGAAACCAAGATGGCGCCGGGCCAACGAACACACGAGGCCCTAAGCAGCAGGCCGCGGCCCGAGAACAAAGGGAGCGAGTGCAAAGCCCAGAGACTATCCCAACAAGGGAATTCATGCAAGACTTGATGAAGGGCATGCTAGACAAACTGCACACTTCTATACAGCAAGACCTGAAGGCTGCCGTAACAGAACTGAGGCACGAAATAGGAGGCCTTGCTGAACGGACGACAACACTAGAAACTAAAATGGCGGAATCTCTCCAGACACAAACAGATGCAGACAATGAAATCTTCCGGCTTGGAATGGAGATTAGATATCTGAAAGATAACCTCGAGGACCAGGAAAACCGCGAGAGACGACAGAACCTGCGGATCCGCGGAATTCCAGAGACGATCCAGTCAGATAAACTACAGCCATACCTCTTAGGGCTCTTCTCCTCTCTGTGCGCAGACCTGGACAAAAAGGACTTTGAGATGGATAGGGCCCATCGCGCCCTCGGGCCAAGGTCAGACGACCCAAATAAGACCAGGGACACCATAGTCAGGCTACACCACTACACCACCAAAGAGAAGCTTATGACAGCCTGCAGGAAAAAAGACCCGCTCACTTACCAAGATGACCATATGCAAATCTATAATGATTTAGCAAAGCAAACTATCAACAAGTGGATGGACTTAAAACCCCTGACCACCCTCCTCAGAGACAAAGGTATCAAGTACAAATGGGGGTTCCCATTTAAACTAATAATCATCAGAAATGGGAAGACACGTCATTAGACACCTGACTGAGATGTCCAGACTGGCGAAAGCAGTGGGCCTGTCTCCCCCCCCATCGTGGAATGCTGATCCACCTGACTCCCACGAACAGGAGAATGAGGGTCCCTCAGTGAGGACCTCAGAGCGCCTCGCAGGTCGAAAACAAAGAAAATAAAGACATAATAAACGTATCTTTCTGTTGTCTGTTCTCCCAGTTTCAGCGCTATAGTGTCACAAAAACGCCACACGAGGACTCAGCAAGATACCTGCCCATAAACCAGAGCGACTACTAGAAACCCAGCCACAACGAGCCGTATTAAAGAGGCCTTCTATTTGGGAGTGGGTGGGGCTCACTGTTGCGGGAGGGGGGAGGGAAGAGAATCTTACAGGAGGAGCAAGGTTCGATGGGGAACCTCATGGCCCCCTCTACCCCCGTCGCCCCCACTTCTCACCAACCCCCGAGCAACAGCAGCCGGCACCTCAGGGCAATCAGCCCTATGAGAGGCCGGCACACAGGTCCACACCAGGTAGGGCATCGCCCCCCCCCCCGAAACTGTAAGTACGTTACCCTTACAAGTGTGGCATCTGCGTTCCCTGGAACAACTCCCCATACGCAGGCAATCCCTGAGTCCTCAGAGTCCTTACAACCTAATAGATGACACTAAGCTGTGCGTAAGGACTGAAGCGAGAGTGACACTAGCTATCCCCCATCCCTACAAGTTCAAAATTGCTAGGAGTTTATAGAAGCACACCCCCTACCCCATCCCTACCCGTTTCCCTCCTGCCCCCACTCCCCCCCTACATTTCCCTCTCCCCCCCAGTCTACCCGTAACCCCCCCTCCCCTTTCCCCCCCCCTCCCCTTTCCCCCCCCCCTCCCCGCACTCCCCTATCCCCCCCCTTACTAACCTAAACAGAAGCACTACAAGACTCGCTGAATCCGGAGCTTGCCTCCAACTCCTACCACTCCAACCAACAGACCGAGAACAGTGCTGAAACGAAGGCGCTAAGAAAGAACCGGCAGGTTCCAGTAACACCAGTTGCGGTCTGTGTCTTGCCGGATCGACACTGTATTATCACATGCATATCATATGTCAAAAGCTAGGCATCAGCTATGTCGACATAATTGTACTCACCGTTAGCCACCCACCCAAACAGCAGACCCCACCCCCCCTTCCCCTCTCTCCCCTCCCTTGCCCCCCACATGCTCCCCCCCCCCCGCAACCCGCCCCGAAATCCACCCAGGTTCCCCCCCGCGCGTCCTCTGCTAACCCACGGATAGAAATAAAACATACATTAACAGAGGGAAGGCGGGTGGCCATGACAACCGCTAGGAATCACGTGGTGATAAAAACAAAGCGTTATACCAAATGTATACAATGTACGTAAATCAATGTACCCGCACTGAAATGATAAACGCATGTATTCCCCTTTCCCAATTTCAACAAATGTACTAATATATGTATGTATGTATGTATAATATGCACTGAGCTTCATACCCCAGCAAAAGATGGGGTAAAAGGGGTAAATGTGAAATATGGTTTGCATCTGACCAACTAAAGACCCGGACCTACCTCCCTCTTTCCCCTCCTACTTACTTTCCCTTCCCCTCCCTCCCCCCCCTTTCCCCCCCCCCCAACCCTTCACCTCCTCACCGCACTGCTCTTCCCTATATAGCCCCTCCCCCACCGCTCTCTACTCCGACACCCGGCCAAAAATCCCTCCCCCCTCTCCTCACCCGTCACTCAACCTCTCCCCCACACCTTTACCTTGGTCCCCCCCCCCATCATAGCCACCCGTACCCAAGGGTCGAGGGGTTGAAGGGCAACATACGTAGCAGCGGGCCAGGACCTCCCTGTTGCACTCCGGCCTCGGGCTCCGGACCCACCCCAGAATGGGCAAATTTGTCCGAATGCCGGTCTCCAGGAGACATGGCAATATCACTTTAGGACCTGTACAAGGCCTAATCCTACTTCTCTTCCATCTGCTGACCCTGTCCCAGCAGATCTTCCTCCCCGCCCCTCCCCTTGGCAGCTCAACAGCAAGCCGCAAAGGGCCAATAAAGAAGTTACACCTTCAACCCACCAAGCCCATAGACGAAAATATGTCACACTCCCAGGAAACAGGAGCAAGGTCTCAACTAGTGGGAAAGATAAGACCCCGAGTCCACGACCCACGAAAATAAAATATAAGAATGGCAAATACAGCCCCGATTAAAGTGAGATCTTTAAACGTCAAAGGGTTGCAAAACAACAGGAAGCGGAGATTGGCCCTTCAGGACATGAAAAAATCAGGGGGGGACATCATATTCTTACAGGAGACACACTTCACATCTCAAGACCCCCCAAATTTATTCAAAAAAATGTTCCCAACAAGCTTTTTTGCTTCATTTAGTAGTAAAAAGAGGGGTGTGGCTATCCTAATCAGACAAGGCACCCCATTCAATCATATCAAAACGACAGTGGACCCAGAGGGTAGATTCCTTGTGGTATATGGCTCCTTAGCGGGCTCGACAATTGCCCTGATCAATGTATACACCCCAAACGAGAACCAAACAGAATTTCTCCAAGCTGTTCTCGAGGGCGTAGACCCGGGATATCTATCATCGATGATAGTAGGGGGTGATCTAAATATGGTCTTAAACCCTACCGAGGATAGATCAACCACGATGGGTCCCCCCCGTACAACCTACTCCCAGATCATGGGGAAAAGGTTCATGGGAATTCTAAACGAATTTTCACTAGTGGACGTGTGGAGATCCCAACATCAAGGCCAGAGAGACTATACCTTTTTCTCAGCGCCTAACCAGACTTACTCTCGAATAGACTATTTCTTGACCACAAAAAACGTGATGGCGGCAGCCATTGAATCAGACATTGGCTCAATCACCTGGTCGGATCATGCCCCAAACCTTAACACTATCACTCCCCTTTGAAAAAACAACAAGCTATTCCTGGAGACTTAATGATTCGTTATTAAACCACCCAGAGATAGAAAGAGAAATTAGAGCCTCACTTAAGGACTATTTCTTCTTCAACGCAGGAACAGTCTCCTCTCCAGCAATCCTATGGGAAGCCCATAAGGCAAACATCAGAGGGAAATTTATTTCCATCGCCTCCCATAGGAAAAAAGCCCGCCTAACACAAATCAAAGAACTTACAGATAGCATTAAAACCATAGAACAAGCCCATAAGGCCAACCCTACAAAGAAATTATATAAAACGCTGGTTACAGCTAGAACCAAACTTAGGCAGATTCAGCTGGAGGATGTAGAAAAGGCCCTCAAATGGACAAACCAACTCTATTACGACAAGGGAAACAAGGCTGATAGACTCTTAGCAAGTAAACTAAGAGGGGTGCAAAAGAGATCTCAAATAACAGCTATCAAAAGTAAATCTGGTGAGATACAATATACTGTAGTGACAAGAAAATTGCAGAGGAATTTACAAAATACTATACTGAGTTATATAATTTAAGATCTAAAATTGACCGCCCCGCACCAATAGCCATAGAGGCCATAACACAATATTTGAACAAATGTCAGCTCCCCACTTTAACGGAGGAGGAAAACACAGTCCTCAATGCTGAGATTACAAAAGAGGAACTGGAGGAGGCGGTCAAATCATTAAAGATCACAAAGTCTCCTGGCCCTGACGGTTTCACCAACGTCTACTACAGTATAAAAGATTCTTGCCCACACTATCTAAGCATCTTCTAAAAACATTTAACTATTTCATGGAAGGGAACCATATTCCCACATCAATGTCTTTAGCCAACCTGGCCATTATACATAAGGAAGGCAGAGACCCGATGCAGTGTGGAAGCTATCGTCCAATCTCCCTCCTCAACAGTGATCTCAAATTATATAGTAAAATTTTAGCAAACAGATTAAACCCCATCTTGCCGAGATTAATTAATATTGACCAAGTCGGATTTGTCAAGGGCAGACAAGCCTCGGATAACACTCGGAAGATAATCAACATCATTGAACATGTACACCTCACAGGGACCAAAGCACTTTTGTTAAGCCTAGATGCAGAGAAGGCGTTCGATAGAATAAACTGGCAATTCCTGGACCAAACTATGCGCAAATTTGGCTTCAAAGACGCATATCTAGAGGGGGTCCGTAGATTATACCAAAACCCATCAGCAACGGTAAAACTACCAGGGGGCAATAACCAGAGGTTTGAGATCACCAATGGTACTCGACAGGGATGCCCCTTATCTCCTCTCCTCTTTGCACTAACCATAGAACCGCTGGCATCAGCAATACGACTCAATAGAGACATCCAAGGAATAGAAATTGGACACAGGCAGCACAAAATATCCCTATTCGCTGATGATGTCATCCTAACCCTTTCCAAACCCCAAATCTCCCTGCCCAACCTTAATAAAGAGCTCCGAGACTTTGGACAAATCTCGGGATATAAAATAAATAACGACAAATCGGAGGCCCTGAACCTCAGCCTGCCGGAGCCAGAGGTGGAACTCCTCAAATTAAATTTTAACTATCGTTGGAGCTCCTCTTGTATCAAATACTTGGGAGTTAAGGTATCGAGGACCTACCAAACACTATATCAATATAACTATCAGGCCCTGTTCAAAAAAATTAAGCAAGACTTAGATAAATGGGGAGGATACCAGATATCATGTATCGGGAGGATGGTCTCGGTCAAAATGAACATACTCCCTAGGCTACTATACTATTTCCAGACCCACCCGGTTCCCATCCCTGGCTCAGAATTAAAAAATATTCAAAAATTAATCTTCCACTTTATCTGGCAAGGCAAAAAGCCTAGAGTCGCCAAAACGTTTCTCTTGGCCTCAAGGGGGAGAGGAGGACTAGGAGTTCCAGACATAACAAGATACTACCTAGCCGCACAACTACAGCAGGCAGTGGTATGGAACGCTAGCCCAAAACAATACTGTTGGCTAGGTATAGAAACACACTATGCCGGGACGCCTTCACTACCAGCTTGCCTTTGGTCCATGAGCAGGGAAGACATGCTAAGCAACAAATTCAAACTAGGCCCGATGAGACACACTTGGGAGACCTGGAAGAAATGCAGATATAAATTTAAGCTCACGACACCTCGTTCCCAACTCACACCAATCTACCAAACTACAAAAATCCAAAATTCCCACCTGGATGTGAGCCCAGACAATTTGATCAATTTGAAACCAAAAATATTAGAGCAATTGTCCAACTCCTGAGCTTCGGGGAGTTCCTGAGTTACCAAAACTTAAAATCCAAATATGAGATAGTAGGGCTGAATGTCTTCAAATACCAATTCGACACTTTACCCAAACATTATCCCCAACGTTGGAATTTCCCCCTCTCACTGGCTTTGAAAGGCTATGCAGGGAGTCCGGCCATCAGAAAGGTCTCATAACACAAATCTGTGCAGAACTGGAGAGAGCCTCAGAAGCCCCCACGCATGACTATATGCTGCATTGGGCAGCAGAATTGGACATCGTTATAGACCGAGAGGATTGGGAAAGTATTTGGGAAACAGCTTCAGGAACTTCCATATGTACCACAATAAAAGAGAATCTATATAAAATACTGTTTCGCTGGTATCTCACCCCAGCCAAAATTAACCAAATCAACCCCATGGCCTCTGATCTGTGCTGGAGAGGCTGCGGTCAAAAGGGGGACATGGCCCACATCTGGTGCTCATGTCCAGAAATTCAGAAATACTGGGAAACCATACACAATCTTATAAAAGAGGTCACAGACCTCACAATCCCGGTTGAACCGCTGACCTACCTATTGGCCAGGCCCCTAGAAACACTGGACCGACCAACAGGCAAATTGATCTCCTTTATTCTCACTGCGGCTAGATGTGCGGTGGCAGCCGCCTGGAAGAAAGTGTCCCCCCCTCCAAACAGACAGTAATAAATAGAATCAACGAAGTAAAGGAAATGGAGAGACTGTCAGCATTTCTGAAACGGTCCACCACTGCCTTCTACAATATTTGGGACCCATGGTTCACTAGAATGGCCCTGACACACAGAAACGCCATATACAGTAAGGATAGAGGTAGGAGCCACAATGGGTAACGGAAACTAAAGGCGCATGCCAAGGCGAGGGAAGGGTACAACTACTCCCCTCCCCCCCCCCCCTCCTCTCCTCTCTCTCTTTTCCCCTCCTTCTCTTCCCTTTTCTACTTCAATTCTCGCGTCACCCCGACAGACCCTGGAGGAACAGGGGGACGTCGAGACTTTTCTTTCATATGTAAAAAATTGTGTTAGGCCACAAATGGACTGTCATAGAAAATATGTTGACTGTTATAACTGCCTAATAAAAAAATTGAAACAAAAAAAATCTATCAGAACCAGAGATGCGGACATTGAAATCAAACTTTAATTATAAGTGGAGCCCTATATACATCAAATACCTGGGAGTACAGTACATGTATCGAGGAACTATTGCTCCCTATACCAAAATAATTATCCCAACCTATTTAGGAAAATTAAAAAAGATCTGGATAAATGGGAAAAATACCAGATCTCATGGATCGGGAGAATGATCTCAGTTAAAATGAATATACTGCCCAGATTATTATATTATTTCCAGACGCTCCCGATCCATGTCCCTGGTTCTGAATTAAAAACTATCCAAAATAAAATCCTCTAATTTATTTGGATGGAAGGAGACCCCGGGTAGCTAGGTCGGTTCTTATGGCGTCTAGGACAAAAGGAGGACTGGGGGTCCCAGACATTAATAGATATTACCAAGCTGCCCAATTAAAACAGGCGGTAATGTGGAACTTGGGACCCAGACAAGCTATGTTGGCTAGCAATTGAATCTCATTACTCCAGAACGCCTTCTCTACCAGCTTTTCTCTGGAGCAGTGACAGGGGAAATGACATGTGGACATAGAGGGGACATGGCCCATATCTGGTGGTCATGTCCAGAAATTCAGAAATATTGGCTTACGGTACAAGATTTGATAAAAGAGGTCACAGGCCTCACAATTCCTATAGATCCACTGACTTTCCTACTGGGCAGGCCGATAGAGGACATCGATCGCCCAGTATGGAAATTAATCTCCTTTATTCTAACAGCAGCAAGGTGTTCAGTCGCATACTCTTGGAAGAAGATAGCGCCCTCCACCAAACAGCTAGTGAAAAAAAGAGTTAACGATGTTATGAGTTTGGAAAAACTCACGGCCTTCTTGAACTGCTCAACTGAAGGTTTCTATAAAATCTGGGAACCCTGGTTAACCCATTAATCCGAACCAAATCAGGATAAAAGCCCAGACGGATCTGAACCACAGTAGAGCCATGAAGGATGGATGCCGGGACCCGGCCGGACGAGGGTGGAATGACTCCCTCTTCCCCCCCCCCTCCTCTCTTTCTTTTTCCACACCCCAGAGACCATGACGTGGCCTTAGGGGATCTTTCCTTTCTTTCTCTCTCCCCCCACATGAACAAGGAAAATACAACTGTATTAGGCCAACACTGATAATGTAAAACCACATGAACAAGGAAAATACAACTGTATTAGGCCAACACTGATAATGTAAAACCAATGTCTGTAAAGATGATTATGCCTAATAAAAATGTTTGGGGAAATTTTTTTTTTTTAAATAGTACGAGACAAGGGTACCCATTATCTCCTCCTCTCTTCGCTCTAACGATTGAGCCATTGGCTGCTAAAATAAGAGCAAATAGTAATATACATTGTATATAGTGATTGGGAAAACAAATGATAAAATCTCATTATTCGCAGACGATATTATTCTGACTTTAGCAAGCCCTCAGACTTCTTTACCCAACCTCCAAAAGGCGCTATCAGACTTTGGAAAAATCTCTGGATATAAAATGAACAGCGACAAGTCACAGTCTTTTAATCTGAATCTTTCAGATCCAGAGATAAAATTACCAACACTGAATTTCAGCTACAGATGGAGTTCCTCACATATTAAATATCTGGGAGTAAATGTGTCTAGGAACTACCACTCCCTATATCAAGGCAACTATCCACCATTGTTTGATAAGATTAAAAGGGATCTGGCAAAGTGGGAAGGATATCAGGTGTCATGGATTGGGAGAATAGTATCAGTCAAGATGAATATACTCCCTAGGTTATTATATCATTTCCAGACTCTCCCAGTCCGGATACCGGGATCCGAACTGAAAAATTTCCCAAATAGAATATTTAATTTTATTTGGCAAGGTAAAAGGCCTAGAACAGCTAGATCGGTGATGATGGCTTTAAAGACAAGAGGAGGTTTGGGTGTCCCAGATATCTCGAAATACTACCAAGCTGCCCAACTATGGCAGGTGGTGATGTGGAACGCTGATCCAACACAATATTGTTGGTTAGCCATAGAATCCCAATATGCTAGAACATCTTCTCTGCCAGTGTCCCTATGGGCACTGGCTAAGGAGGTGTACGCCAAAATGTTTGAGCTAGATCCGACGAGATTTACCTGGGAGATTTGGAGCAAGTCTAAGGGCAAATTTAATCTTGTGTCTCCCGTTTCGCAACTCACTCCGCTTTTTAATAATCCCAATTTCCCCCCAGGCTGTGATTATAAACAATTCGACCAAATTAAAGCTAAACATATTAGAGTAGTTGCCGACCTAGTGCATAAAGGAAAACTTTCTAGTTTCCAAGAGTTCCTAACTAGGTCTGAGGCACCAGACCTTAGTATGTTTAAATATCTACAGATCAGAAATTTTTTCCAAAAATGTCCCCAAAATTAGAATTTACTCCCTTCACAAGTTTTGAAGCACTATGTAGGAGAGGTAGTTATCAAAAAGGTTTGATAACTAGAATAAAAGCCAGTTTGGAGGCCTTGGTCAATTCACATGATCATGACTGCATGCTCAAATGGGCAGCGGATTTGAAAATAGAAATTGACAGGGATGATTGGGAGGATATATGGGAGTTTGCTGCAAAAACTTCCATATGCACAGCAACTAAAGAAAATATATATAAAATTGTATTCATTGGTACCTCACGCCATGGCGGCTGAAGCAAATCTACCCTGTGGTGTCTGATCTGTGCAGGAGGGGTTGTGGGCAGAGAAGCGATATGGTCCACATTTGGTGGACGTGTCCGGCAATAGAAATATTGGATCGTTATCCAATCTATTAAAAAAAGAAATAACGGATGTGTCCATTTCTATGGACCCACTGACTATTTTGTTGGCTAAACCAGTTGAAGATATTGGCTGCCCGCCTTCTTGCGCCCTACCTGATCCCTCCTGAGCCTGCCTGCGCCCCCACTGTGAAGAGAGGGTCTGATCAGAGCTGTGGTCTGAATAAGAGCTTTCTGAGTAGGAGCTATCTTCATGTCATGTGTTTCAGCCTGCGTTCCATCTGGATCCAAGATGGCCGCCTCCCGTTTCAGTTAAAGACACAGCTTCCCTAAAAAAAAAAAACCACAGCCAGATCCTAAGTTGTCTATGACAATACTGAATATTGATGATCCATTAAAAATGTGCTAAAGGGATGGGTTTCCGATGATGTCATCAGGAGTGGGGGTGTAGGAGGGGAGCTCCGCGGACCCACCGGCTAAAACTTAATAAATAACGCTCCCAAACCAGAAATTCAAGGCTCAAAAACATACCCCCATTACTTGGAGAGATCGGAGCATGTCCAAACACACAAAGAAGCCCGCAGCACCGGCGGTGTCACAGTTCTTCTCTCCGACACAGAAGAGTCCAGCAAACCAAGAGGGTGGCGGACCACGAGGCTCACAAGAGCCGCAAGCAGCTCTAAATATGGGTACGAAAGCCCATGCAACTCTTGAAATGGAGATAGAGGAACCGATCACCCGATCCTACCTGGAGAGCCTATTCTCCACCATGCATGTCAAGCTCCAAACATACCTGCAGGCAGAAATCAAAGCAGCAGTAGCGGAGATTAAACAGGAGAGGTCTGGCCTAACAGAGAGGACGACGACTCTGGAAGGTGGACTGGAGGAGTCCCTGGCAAGACAAACAGCAGCCGAAGAAGAAATCATCCGGCTAGGAGAGGAGATCTCCCGTCTCAAAGACGGGCAGGAAGACCAAGAAAATAGGGACAGGCGCCAGAATCTGCGCATAAGAAATGTACCGGAGACGGTCTTACCTGGCCAGCTTCGTCCCTATCTTGCGGAACTGTTCACATCGCTCTGCGGCCCGCTAGAGGACATGGACCTAGAGATGGATAGGGCCCACCGGGCGGTAGCTCCCAGATCAGAAGATCCCAACCGGCGACGCGATGTAATCATAAGATTACACAGCTATACAGTAAAGGAGAAGATCATCACCGCCTGCAGAGGGAAAGAGTCACTACCTTTCCAAAATGAAACTCTCCAAATTTTCAACGACCTGTCACGGATAACAGTCGACCGAAGGAGAGAAATGAAGCCCTTGACCTCATTCCTCCGAGACAAGGAGGTGAAGTACCGCTGGGGCTTTCCGTTCAAGCTTACGGTAAGCTATGACGGCAAATTCCTAACCATCCGCCGCCCTGAGGACATGGCCCCATTCGTGAAAGCCCTGCTCTGCCCCCGCCGCTTTCCTGGACAACGGAGCAACTACAAGACCCACCGCACCGGGAGGACGCGGAACCACGCAGCACCCGTCCCGCGAGGAGAACGGCGGCGCCAAGGCAGTCTAAGAACAGATGAGAAGCATCGTAGTCCAAAGCGAAGACGGGAGCACATGACGGCTCAAGAACCACACCAGACCCAGCCAGACGCATAGCTTCAGAATCCGACCCCTGACGATCGGAGGCAGCCCACAGCTGAAGCTACTATAACTTTTGCCGCTGACCGGATGGCAGTTGAAGAGTGCTGAGGTCCGGCTGGGCTTTAGGGGTTGGCGGGGGGATTTGTGGGTGGGATAGGAGGGGAGCGCGATGCTCCGACAACAGCACTGCGATCTACTAACTGTAAGTAGCAAAATTTAATCTGTCTAAGGCCCGGGTACAGGACTATGGACCCCAGGCTCGGTTCGCACGACTGTTGCTACCCTCCCCACCCCCCCGGACTAGGAATTACTAGTTAACTGGGAAGCTGCCTAATGAGCCCTGCACAAGACAGGAAGCCCAAATGACTTCGATAATGGAAGCAGCGGCAGTGACACTATTACAGTAACTGGCAGTCTAGATTAGCTGGCCACATGGATCTAGTGCTAAGCCGTCAATATGCCACAGTTGAGTTTTGTAAAAAAAAAAACCTGTTCCTCAGTTGATGAATGTTGAAGTTGAGAAAAGTTGTATGTGTTATAATATAATGTACTCCCTTTTCTCTCCCCCCCCTTTCCCCTCCACCCCCTCACGCTCCAAATCCCATAAGCCTGCCCTTCCGCCGCAGAAGATATGGCCGCACGGCCCCATACTAATGATGCTGCCTGCAGTAATAAAATACGTTGTCAAACCCTCTGAGGAAGGCACACGGCGGGCCACATAGATCAAATAGAAATGTCATAAGGATCCTCGGATATTAACTTCACTAAATGTAAGAGCCCCATCCCTCCCCCCCTCTTCCCCGACCAGCAAGCGTAGGAAGTATTCCGTTTATGTTCAGCATGATACCTAAAAACATTAATGCAATGTGCTGTTGTGTTACCTGTCAACCCAGGTCTCCCCCTCCCCCCTATCTCCCCACCCCCCCCCATCTCCCCCCCTTTTCCCAGGTCCAAAACCTATAAGCTTGACCGTCTGACAAAAAGAGAGGTTAAAATGCTTTTCATGTACTGAGCTTGTTAAGAGTTGTTCTCACGTTTATTACACTGGTTTTAAGGATTGTCAGAAAGATCTCCATGTTATGGCTATGCTAGGAGTTTCCCTCCCCTCCCCACGCCTTCCCCATGTCCAAAACCTATAAGCTTGACCGTAGTGGGTGAGGGATATTATCCCAATATTCAGGGCTCTGCTGTCCTAGGAACATACATGCATATTCAGAGTAATAAAATATGTAACCAAGGCATTAGAGCATGTATAAGAGCTAAGGAGACTCATTAGGATGATATAAACATACACTGGCGACATACTTTATTCGAGCTCGGCTAGTCCCACGAATTCGGGTATACCCGGGTGTATTGAGGTTTGTGACTGTTTTCTGCCCGAGTGCATTGGGTTATTTTCCAGGCAGGGATTGAAGCATTTTATTCCCGCTGGCTGCAATACTGCACAGTATATATATATATACTGCATTACAATTCATGAATTTATGCCATCTGGTAGACACGCGAAGCATTGCAGCCTATTAAATAATAATCATTATCATTTAACAGATCAGCCGCCCGTCAGCCAGGCATGAACCCAGGCTGGGAAGGCAAACGCAACGGGGCTTGTCTGAGGTGAGGAGCGGCGCATTCCAGGTATCTGCCAGGTACATACTGGGTATTTGCTCGAATAAAGTGTGTCGGTGCAGTAGGAGTGTACTAGTTACGCTGGACGGCTAACACAGATATCTATATATACCATAAAGGTCCTGTATAGACCCCCAGCAAAACAAAAGTACATACCAATCAAACGATCAATGTGAGGAACTCCCTTGAAGCACAGCTCAGTCCTTGATTAGTGGGTGCGTCACGCCAGACGTAATTGCAGAGTAGTCCCATAGGGTACAGTGGCGGAGCACAACCGTGCAAACAATGGGGGCTGCAAACCAGTATCGGATATAAAAAGGTTTATTAAGTGGTCAAAAGGAGTACATAGTAACTCTGACGCGTTTCGGGACCTGCGTCCCTTTGACCCCTTTCCCCCCCTCCCATTTCCCCCCCTCCCCCCCCTCTTAAACTAAGGTAGAGCTTACACCAAGCAAGTACAAGGGTCCGCACCTTCCCTGCACGCCCATGCCTGAACCATCGGATTCCCCCCCATTGGGCCTTAAGCCCAAATGCCGGAAGCCAATCCCGGACGTACTTATTGGAGGTCATTAGCTGACCTCGTCCCACTTTGCCTCTTGCTGCTGACCCTGTCCCAGCAGCCTATTCCCCCCCCCCCTCTCGACCTTCCCTGCCCTCCTCCCACCCAACCCCTCGTCGGGCGGGCCTGACACCCATACTCAAACAGCACCATCAAGAAGCGTTAAAAAGGTTCTCTGAACCAACGAACCAGGATCTCCCCGGTGGGAAGGGCGAGACCCCGATGGACACTAAACTCTCTCGCCCAAATGGCTAGTCAGTCCGCAATTAAACTTGTATCACTAAACGTAAAGGGCCTGAATAATAATAGAAAAAGACGATTGGCGCTCCAAGAGCTGAAAAAGTCCAAGGGAGATATCATCTTCCTCCAAGAGACGCACTTTACATCCCAAGAGCTGCCCAAATTGATTAGCAATGTATTCCCTACGGGTTTCTTCTCGTCATTTAACAGTAAAAAGCGGGGAGTAGCGATCCTGCTCCGACAAGGAACCCCATTCAATATCACCAAAACCACTTCAGACCCAGAGGGTAGATTTCTAATGGTATATATGGCTCACTGGCTGGCTCGCCGGTCGCTCTGATCAACATCTACGCGCCAAATGATAATCAAACGGAATTCCTGAAAGCAGTGTTAGAAAAGGTTGACCCTACCTACCTATCTTCGTTGATTGTGGGCGGAGACTTTACTGTAATATGGCCATAAACTCTGCGGAGGACAGAACCTCAGGCCAACAAGGCCAACACAGAGCTCCACCTCAGAGGATGGAGAAACAATTTAAAACAATCACCAAGGAATATTCCTTAATGGACATCTGGAGAATCCTACACCAGGGCCAAAAAGATTACACATTCTATTCCGCACCCCACCAGTCATACTCTCGTATAGACTATTTTTTTGCTACCAAATATATCCTGGAAGCCTGCACAAATTCGAACTTAGGCCCCATTACATGGTCAGATCACGCCCCCATCACATTAACCCTATCCACCCCATTTCATAAATTAACCGCCTACACTTGGAAGCTGAACGACTCCCTACTGAACCACCCGGAGGTAGAAAAAGAAATTAAAAAGGCTCTTAGGGAGTACTTCGCTCTCAACTGGGGCATAGTAGACTCTCCGGCGGTTCTGTGGGAAGCCCATAGGGCAGCAATTAGGGGAACTTTTATTTCAATTGCATCCCACAGAAAGGCCAAGGTGAAATTAATAACAGATCTGACAACTAAAATAATTATACATATATAAGGAGACAAAGGATGCTCCTAAAAATATCCCACTTTAATGCACAGCAAAGCCGAAAATAGTCCACAGGTATAGTAACCCACTAGAGTAATGGTAAGGCTATAAGGGTACAATTAAGTAACCGCTCCCAACACTGTGGGAGGACAATTACCACTAAAATGCCCTAGGGCAAAAATAATAAATGATTTATTGATATTCAGAAGTCGACGCAGTAACACACACTCAAAATAACCATAAAAACAATTAAAACATAAATCACGGGTGAGGCTGAACCTTGAAAAAGCGCCAACCCCTTATGCGCGAAACGATCGTCGGCATGACGTCACCACGTTGACGTCGTGTAGGAGGAGTCACGGGTGAGACTGTTCCTGGTAGTTTGTGTGGGGTTGTTCGAGTTGTTAACTGCCTAGCAGAGGTAGTTTATGCATATATCAGGTCCGGTTTTTGATGCACATGCCGCGGTTCATTTATATAATGTGGTATAATGTGCATTAATGATTTACTGAATCATTGATCGTGTGACCTAGTACCTATATAGGTTTTGTGGTATATGACAGTGGCACATTTATTTGCATTCACTACTCTGCATGCATCACTACCTACTGTACTGTCAGTGTGATATCCAACAATTGATACTGAGCAGATCAATCACAGCATGCAATGATTAGTGCAACCTCCACCATACCCTGAGACCAGAGGCTCTAGCATTCTCTATTGCCTATCATTTGAATTTACCATTGTGTCTCACACTACCACCTGGTACTGGTAAGGGGACATACACTAATATTTGGGAATTCATCTTATAATAATATCCCCTTACCCTGCCTCACCCGTGATTTATGTTTTAATTGTTTTTATGGTTATTTTGAGTATGTGTTACTGCGTCGACTTCTGAATATCAATAAATCATTTATTATTTTTGCCCTAGGGCATTTTAGTGGTAATTGTCCTCCCACAGTGTTGGGAGCGGTTACTTAATTGTACCCTTATAGCCTTATCATTACTGTAGTGGGTTACTATACCTGTGGACTATTTTCGGCTTTGCTGTGCATTAAAGTGGGATCTTTTTAGGAGCATCCTTTGTCTCCTTATATATGTATGTCTGTCATCCCTATCATAGAGTTGGTATTCAATATTGAGGTGAGCGGTATGTCACTAGTTGTTACAACTAAAATAATTAAGCTGGAACAGCAGCACAAACCCAACCCCTCGAAAAAGATTTATAAAACCTTGACCGCAGCCAGGAATGAGCTAAAACAAGCCCAAATGGAAGAAGTAGAAAAAGCTCTTACATGGACTTGTCAGAAATACTATGACAAGGGCAATAAGGCTGACAGACTTTTGGCGAGCAAACTAAGAGGTATACAGAAGCGTTCCCAGATCACAGCGATAAAAAATTAATCGTGAGAAATAATCTATAACGAACAGAAAATAGCGGAGGAATTTACCGCATTTTATATTAAACTTTATAACCTCAAGGCTCAGGGTGGGAACACGGGGACACCAGCCACTGAACCTATTAGTAATTACCTGTCCGATTGCCTCCTACCAACACTGACAGAGGAGGAGAATCAAATGCTTAACGCAAAAATTACCCAAAAAGAGCTGGCGGACGCAATAAAAACATTAAAAATCTCAAAAGCCGGAGACTTCCGGTGACGTCAAGGGGAATGGCAGCTTGAAAGAGACGCTCCCGACCCCCTCTGAATGAATAGCACTAACGAAGCATATTAAATAATAAAATAATCAGGAGAAGCGGATGAATCCCTAAGTGAACCCCCAAAGACTTTGCTCCGGTGACTAGCTGGGCTCTGAAGTGGCTGGCTCCGGCATCCCGGAGAGCTGTGTCGGAGACCCCCTGCCCCCGGTGCGGGACTTTCCCCTCTGCAGCCCGCAAAATTCAAATCTGACGGAGAGACTCCGGAGACGAGAGGCGACGGGACTCCGCGCGCCCCGAGGAGCCAAGAATAGAGGGGAATCAGCGGTGATCGGGGACGGAACCCCCGACCCCCTGTGGGGTAAGAGAAGCGCCCGCTGTGGCCGCCTGAGGCCGTGAGGAAAGGCGCGAGCGGAGACCCCCCATTACGGGTCCAGCTCCCCCCCCCAGGATGGCACACGTAAATAAAAGGTACAAACCTGACCTAGGGCCCTGCTGGGAGTGAAGAACACCGGGAGGGGACCCACTAGTGAAGGGAGCCATAGGCCTCAGTAGCGTGGTGAGGGAGGAGGCGGCCATCTTGGGGGAGCACCACCACGTGGAAGCACCACCAC
Source organism: Ascaphus truei (assembly GCF_040206685.1). Classification (NCBI taxonomy): domain Eukaryota; kingdom Metazoa; phylum Chordata; class Amphibia; order Anura; family Ascaphidae; genus Ascaphus; species Ascaphus truei. The sequence goes on along the minus strand of NC_134486.1, from coordinate 175,411,380 downwards.
CACACAAAGGTGACTCAGAGAGAACGACCTGCAGGTCAGAAACACAGCCCTAAGGCCAGAACCCCTGGGTCCAATAACCCCATATCTACCCAGACAAGCTGTACTAGACTAAACAAACAATCCTATCCTACTGCACTAAAAAGACCCCACAGTTCCTGCGGCATCTCTACATCTAAACCCCCCCAATAAATACATACAAGCGGAGGGGAAGGTAGCCAGCATGAGCGGCAAAAATAAGAAGGCAGCTCAGCAGTCAGTGACGAGCTACTTCCCACAAAGCCAGCGGACCGCGGGGAGTTGCGAGACCTCCCAAGATGGCGGCTTAGCCGACACGCGGGTGGGCCCGAGCGGGGCGCACGAGCAGGAAATTGAAAACATAGATGTGAACAAAACATATTTAGAAAACCTCTTCACCAGAATGAGGAAGGAGTTTCGGGATGATTTGGGTAAAGCCATTAACACCCTAAGGGCGGACTTGAATCTCCAGAATGAGGAAGGAGTTTCGGGATGATTTGGGTAAAGCCATTAACACCCTAAGGGCAGACTTGAATCTCCTAACGGCCAAAACAGATGGGCTGGCAAACACAGTGGAAACACTGGAGCAGGCTCAGTCCTCCGCGGAGGACGAGATCAACCGCCTGCACTGGGAGATCAGAGGGCTCAAGGAAAGTGCCGAGGACCAGGAAAACCGCGATCGGCGGCAGAACTTGAGACTGAGGTATGTCCCAGAAACAGTGGAGACTGAACAGCTGCACACATACCTATCAGACCTCTTTATTCATCTGGTACCTGACCTAACTCCTTAAAAGCTAGAGATGGACAGAGCCCATAGGGCCCTCGGACCTAGGTCCACGGACCCCAAGAGGACCAGAGATATACTGGTCAGGTTCCATTATTACTCCACAAAGGAGAAAATACTGACGGCGAGCAGGGAGAAAGGACACATCCAGTTCCGGAATGTACATATTGAGATATACAGTGATCTCTCAAAACGTACAGTAGACCGCAGGAGAGAGCTCAGACCCCTCACACTAAAATTAAGGGACAACAAGATTAAATATCGCTGGGGATTCCCTTTTAAAATTGTGGCCCAGGCTGGAGGCAAATTCCACACCCTTTCCTACCCGGAAGAGATACCAAGATTCCTAAAGGGGCTCGGTGTCCCCCACAAGAATGGAGGTGGAATTGCCCCTGAAGATACGGACGGAGACCCAGATCACAGGCCAACAGAGAGGGGACCACGCTCCTCTCAGAGAATAGCCACCCAACGTAACCAGGCAGGTGAGGACTGAGAAATGTCACCTGGAGAGGAAAAGACTACTCCCGGCAAAATTTATATGTTTGGACGACCTATTGCCCCCCCCCCCCCCTTACGAGCTTCTGAGACACATACGAGATGAGGAACGCTGGTCTGCCCCCGGCGGGGAACACATACCTACCTGTCCACAAAGAGGGCGCATGCCCCTGGAGCTACAAGGATCTACACATCCCAGCGCAGCAAAGAAGTGGAGACCCCTTTGACCTGGTGAAAGGATTTGAACGCAGAGCCTAAAGCTTATGGGAAAGAAGGGACCCGACTGTATCCGGAAAGCCCTGGAGCTGTTTGCTGGATGGCTCCGAAAATGGCTCCAAATACAACACTTAAACTAGTGTCCCTAAATGTTAGGGGACTTAACTCAGCAATCAAAAGAAAGCTCGCCTTACAAGAATTAAAAAAAAACAAAAGGAGATGTGCTATTCTTACAAGAAACGCACTTTAATACGATATCGCCCCCTAACACCTTTCAGAGATACTACCCCCAGGCATATTATGCATCCTGCTCCACTAAAAAAAAAGGGGTAGCCATCTTATTTAGACAAAATGTCAAATTCACACTTCAAAAACAGACCGTAGACCCAGAAGGTAGATTCCTCAATCTGCAAGGCACACTATCAGATGTGGAGATTACCCTTGTTAATATACGCTCCAAATGAGGGTCAAGCTGACTTTTTGAGAGATCTATGTGACAAGCTAGCCCCCCAACCTAGAACTACGCTATTGATAGCAGGAGATTTTAATATGGTTGTAGCACCTGATCAAGATAGGACAAGCCCACTGGGTACTCCCCACCCACGCATTACGACCACAAATGCCAAAAGGTTTCAGAACATACTGAAAGAGTTTTCGCTGATAGATATTTGGCGGGCGCAGCATCAGGGCCAGAGGGACTATTCGTATTTTTCTCCCCCGCACCAGACCTATTCAAGGATTGATTATTTTCTGGGTACTAAAGATATCTTTCAGGCAACCTCCCAGTCGGACATAGGTTCTATAACATGGTCGGACCACGCTCCGGTCTCGCTGACGCTCTCCCTCCCCTTCTATAAATATAATCAATATAATTGGAAACTAAACGATTCTGTTAAACCAAATAGATGTAGAGATAGAGATTAAGCAAAAGCTCAGAGAATATTTTGCGCTGAACAAGGGCTCTGTAAAGTCATCAGCGATGCTATGGGAGGCCCATACGGCCACGATTCGAGGGAATATAATTTCCATAGCATCATATAAGAAAAAGCAAAAACAGAAATTGTACGACGAATTAGCGGAGAAAGTTAAACTCCTAGAACATAAACATAAAGCTAATCCCTCAAAACAACTACGCAAAGTACTGGACAAGGCTAGATCTGATTTCAGGCAGATACAAATAGAGGAAGTGGAGAGGGCGCTGAGGTGGACGAAGCAGAAATATTATGACAAAGGAAATAAGGCCGACCGGTTATTAGCATCTAAATTAAGAGGTCTGAGAACCAAATCCCAAATATCCGTCATACAAACAAAGACGGGCATCAAAACATATTGCGAAAAACAGATAGCGGCCACATTCTCAGACTTCTACTCCAAACTATATAATTTAAACTTCCCCCAAAACAGCTCCTCAAATGCAGAAGCTATTACTAAGTACCTAGCGTCATGTAACCTTCCAAGCCTTTCAGAAGCTGACTTACTAGAGCTAAATAAAGAAATCGCGCAGGATGTTTTACTAGAAGCCATCTCACAACCAAAACCTAGTAAAACGCCAGGCCCGGATGGGTTTTCCAATCAATACTATAAAAAATTTAAATTGATCTTGGCACCACATCTCCTGGATATGTTTAATGAGTTTCTGGAGGGAACGGCTATCCCCGCTTCTATGTCTAGAGCGAATTTGGCACTCATACCAAAGGAAGGGAGAGACCCACTACAGTGTGGTAATTATCGCCCCATAGCCCTCCTTAATTCGGACCTAAAACTTTATAGCAAAATCCTAGCTAACAGACTAACTCCCATTCTCCCAGGCCTGATCCACAAGGACCAAGTCGTATTTATTTCAGGCAGACAAGCCTCAGATAATACGAGAAAAATTATAAACATAATCGACCATGTACATCTCTCATCCACGAAAGCCATCCTGTTACGTTTAGACGCGGAAAAGGCGTTTGACAGGATCAGATGGGAATTTTTAGACCAAACATTAATTCAATTTGGATTTAAGGGCCCATATCTTGAGGGGGTTAGAGCCCTCTATAAAACTCCCACGGCTGTAGTGAAACTCCCAGGAGGAAACTCGAACCCTATAAACATTAGGAATGGTACTAGACAGGGATGTCCCTTGTCTCCACTTCTGTTTGCCCTCTCTATAGAACCCTTGGCAACAACAATCAGAGAGGACAACAATATAAGTGGCATTACAATTGGAGATACGGATTACAAGATATCCCTTTTTGCTGACGACATTATCCTAACTCTAGCCAACCCCTTGACTTCACTCCCGAATTTACATTCACAATTAGATACATTTAGCAAAATCTCGGGGTATAAAATCAATATGGATAAGTCGGAAGCATTAAATGTATCTCTACCTAATCCCGAGGCCAAACTGCTACAATTAAATTTTAATTATAAGTGGAGTTCCACTAAAATCAAATACTTGGGAATCCAAATAACACGGGAGTACAAATCACTATATCAATATAACTATCCGCCCCTATTTGAGAGGCTAAAAAAAGACTTACAGAGCTGGAATGAATACCAGATATCTTGGTTAGGCAGAATAGCTACGGTCAAAATGAATATCCTGCCAAGACTTCTGTATTACTTCCAGACTCTCCCAATTGATATCCCAATGTCGGAATTAAATAATATACAAAACAGAATTTTTCAATTCATTTGGCAAAACAAAAGACCAAGAGTAGCTAGAACCATAATGTTAGCACCAAAAGAATGTGGAGGCTTGGCAGTCCCAGATATCATTAAATATTATTTGGCGGCCCAACTGAAACAAGTGATAATGTGGAACAATGACCCAACTACAAGCTGTTGGACAGGGATAGAGTTTTCCTACGCGAGACCCCTCTCACTCCCGGCCACCCTGTGGACTGTGCGGGGTAGAGAGATCCTCTCGGAAACATTAAAACTGGGAGCAATGAAATGTACATGGAGAGTATGGACCAAAAATAAAGACAAATATGGCTTGACGGCTCACCCCTCCCTATTAACACCCATATTCGATAACCCAGAATTTCCCCCCGGCGGGTTCCCACAGAGACTCAGTAAATTTAAACAGCTGAAGATGATGATAGCAGAGGATTTCTCTGGGCAAGGTAGGCTCTTGCTGACCCAAGAACTGGAAAAAAAATATCAAACGACAAACCTCCCAATATTTGGCTTTTTACAAATCAGGCACTACCTGCAAACAGTATCCAAAGATAAGGCTTTCCAGCAGCTAACAAATTTTGAACGACTGTGCAGGAAAGGGTACTATGCTAAAGGATTGGTCTGGGAAATATATCTGGGCCTGGCGCGATCAACAGGCTGTTCCCAACACAGGTATATGTCCAAATGGGCGGAGGATTTAAATATAGAGATTGATAGAGAAGACTGGGAGGATATCTGGGAGGCAGCATCCAAAACATCGATTTGTACTACCATTAAAGAGAACATCTATAAAATTATATTTTACTGGTACCTAACCCCGAATAGGTTGAGCCAGATCTTCCCCGGGACCCCAGATTTGTGTTGGAGGGGTTGCGGGCAAAGAGGAGACATGGCTCATATCTGGTGGAACTGCCCCAAGACTCAGGTGTTCTGGGTCATGATTCAAACACTAATCCGAGAGTACCTGGGGGTAGAGATTGAGGTGGACCCGCTGACCATGGTGCTGGCCAAGCCAATTGACGAATTAGACACAGCAGAGAGTAAGATGGTGAGCCATGTGCTCACGGCGGCACGTTGTTCCGTTGCTGCAGCGTGGAAGAAGGTGAATGCCCCTGCTAAACAGACCGTACTCCGCAGAATGCGAGAAATAAAGACAATGGAACTTCTTACGGCAAAACTGACCCAAAAGATGGATAAGTTCCATAAGACATGGGAAATTTGGTCAGGTACATAATAAATTCCTAAAGGAAAAGGCAGGATATATACAAAACTGGACGCCATCCCGCAGCACCTCCCCCCCCCCCCCTTATCTCCCTTCTTTTTTCTCTCCTCTCTCTTTCTCTGCTCTCCACCTTTTCTTTTCTCTACTATACTACTAAAAACAGGACACACGGAAGCGGCAGCTTCCTAGTTAGAACCATAACAGCAGAAACGTACGAGCATTCAGACATACAAACATTTAGATAAACACCTATCTGAATAAAGAAAACGGAATACGGATGTTTTTATTAATATATGCAAATATCAATGTTTATCCAATCTATGTACAACAAAGTTTACTATCTGTTGTGTACCCTGATAAAACAATAAAAAAATTGAAACAAAAAAAAATATCTCAAAAGCCCCTGGCCCCGACGGCTTCTCCAATGTTTATTACAAAAGATTCTCCCCGATCCTAACTAAACACCTACTCAGCTTATTCAATTCATTCATGGAGGGCAGCCCAATCCCCCCATCAATGACCCAGGCCAATCTCACCATCATCCACAAAGAGGGTAGGGACCCACTGCTATGTGGGAGCTACCGACTAATCTCCCTACTAAATAACGATCTTAAGCTATACAGCAAAATCCTGGCAAATAGACTGAATCCCATCCTACCGAGATTAATTCACAACGACCAGGTGGGGTTTATATCTGGCAGACAAGCCTCAGACAACACCCGCAAAATTATAAATATAGTTGATCATGCCCACCTCACAGCTACCAAAGCGGTTCTGTTAAGCCTGGACGCAGAGAAGACGTTCGATAGAATTGATTGGCTATTTCTTGACAAAACAATGCAGAAATTCGGCTTAAAAGATGCGTATCTAGCGGGAGTCCGAGTGCTGTACTGCTGCCCGTCTGCAATGGTGAAACTCCCGGGGGGTACAGCAAAAAAATTTGAAATGAAAAATGGAACGAGACAGGGATGCCTTTTGTCCCCTCTCCTCTTCGCCCTAACAATCGAACCACTAGCGTCTAAAATACGAGACAATATAAATATACAGGGGGTACCAATTGGCGGAATAAACTATAAAGTCTCATTGTTCGCAGACGATATCATATTAACATTAACGCAGCCCCAGATCTCCCTTCCCAACTTACACAAAGAATTAAAGGAATTTGGCAAAATATCAGGATACAAAATTAACAGTGATAAGTCAGAAGCCCTCAACTTAAATCTATCAGAACCAGAGATGCGGACATTGAAATCAAACTTTAATTATAAGTGGAGCCCTATATACATCAAATACCTGGGAGTACATGTATCGAGGCACTATTGCTCCCTATACCAAAATAATTATCCCAACCTATTTAGGAAAATTAAAAAAGATCTGGATAAATGGGAAAAATACCAGATCTCATGGATCGGGAGAATGATCTCAGTTAAAATGAATATACTCCCCCGATTATTATATTATTTCCAGACGCTCCCGATCCATGTCCCTGGTTCTGAATTAAAAACTATCCAAAATAAAATCCTCCAATTTATTTGGAACGGAAGGAGACCCCGGGTAGCTAGGTCGGTTCTTATGGCGTCTAGGACAAAAGGAGGACTGGGGGTCCCAGACATTAATAGATATTACCAAGCTGCCCAATTAAAACAGGCGGTAATGTGGAACTCGGACCCAGACAAGCTATGTTGGCTAGCAATTGAATCTCATTACTCCAGAACGCCTTCTCTACCAGCTTTTCTCTGGAGCGGTGACAGGGGAAATGACATGGCGCCCAAATTCGGGCTGGGGGCAATGAAACATACTTGGGACATATGGGCAAAAACTAAAACTAAATTCTTACTCTCGTCCCCTTGCTCTCAGCTCATTCCAATATTTGACAACCCTAAATTCCCACCAGGGTGTGAAACCCGACAATTCGACCTACAGTATTTAAAACAATGGGGATCAGAGCGATCGCGGACCTGCTGAGCGATGGACAGTTCCTGAGTCTCCAAGAATTGCGAACCAAATTAAAATTACCCCACCTGGATACATTTAAGTTTCTCCAAATTCGACACTTTCTACAAAAAATGTCCCCATCATTGAAATTCCCCCCTCTCACAAAATTTGAGAAACTCTGTCGCGAAGGAGTAGATCAAAAAGGTCTAATAACACAAATATATGCCGGCATGGAGAATCCGGTGAACTCTACCGCTCACGACTATATGCTTAAATGGGAAGCGGAATTGGACATAGTTATTGACAGAGAGGACTGGGAGGAAATATGAGACGCGGCCATCTGTACCACGGTGAAGGAAAACATCTATAAAATAATGTATCATTGGTATCTTACCCCAGTGAGGTTAAAACAAATCTAGCCTCTGGCCTCAGATCTATGCTGGAGAGGCTGTGGACATAGAGGGGACATGGCCCATATCTGGTGGTCATGTCCAGAAATTCAGAAATACTGGCTTACGGTACAAGATTTGATAAAAGAGGTCACAGGCCTCACAATTCCTATAGATCCACTGACCTTCCTACTGGGCAGGCCGATAGAGGACATCGATCGCCCAGTATGGAAATTAATCTCCTTTATTCTAACAGCAGCAAGGTGTTCAGTCGCATACTCTTGGAAGAAGATAGCGCCCCCCACCAAACAGCTAGTGAAAAAAAGAGTTAACGATGTTATGAGTTTGGAAAAACTCACGGCCTTCTTGAACTGCTCAACTGAAGGTTTCTATAAAATCTGGGAACCCTGGTTAACACATTAATCCGAACCAAATCAGGATACAACCCCAGATGGATCTGAACCACAGTAGAGCCGTGAATGATGGATGCCGGGACCCGGCCGGACGAGGGTGGAATGACTCCCTCTCTCCCCCCCCCTCCTCCTCTCTTTCTTTTTCCACACCCCAGAGACCATGACGTGGCCTTAGGGGATCTTTCCTTTCTTTCTCTCTCCCCCCACATGAACAAGGCAAATACAACTGTATTAGGCCAACACTGATAATGTAAAACCAATGTCTGTAAAGATGATTTTGCCTAATAAAAATGTTTGGGGAAATTTTTTTTTTTAAATGGTACGAGACAAGGGTACCCATTATCTCCTCCTCTCTTCGCTCTAACGATTGAGCCATTGGCTGCTAAAATAAGAGCAAATAGTAATATACATTGTATATAGTGATTGGGAAAACAAATGATAAAATCTCATTATTCGCAGACGATATTATTCTGACTTTAGCAAGCCCTCAGACTTCTTTACTCAACCTCCAAAAGGCGCTATCAGACTTTGGAAAAATCTCTGGATATAAAATGAACAGCGACAAGTCACAGTCTTTTAATCTGAATCTTTCGGATCCAGAGATAAAATTACCAAAACTGAATTTCAGCTACAGATGGAGTTCCTCACATATTAAATATCTGGGAGTAAATGTGTCTAGGAACTACCACTCCCTATATCAAGGCAACTATCCACCATTGTTTGATAAGATTAAAAGGGATCTGGCAAAGTGGGAAGGATATCAGGTGTCATGGATTGGGAGAATAGTATCAGTCAAGATGAATATACTCCCTAGGTTATTATATCATTTCCAGACTCTCCCAGTCCGGATACCGGGATCCGAACTGAAAAATTTCCCAAATAGAATATTTAATTTTATTTGGCAAGGTAAAAGGCCTAGAACAGCTAGATCGGTGATGATGGCTTTAAAGACAAGAGGAGGTTTGGGTGTCCCAGATATCTCGAAATACTACCAAGCTGCCCAACTAAGGCAGGTGGTGATGTGGAACGCTGATCCAACACAATATTGTTGGTTAGCCATAGAATCCCAATATGCTAGAACGTCTTCTCTGCCAGTGTCCCTATGGGCACTGGCTAAGGAGGTGTACGCCAAAATGTTTGAGCTAGATCCGACGAGATTTACCTGGGAGAGTTGGAGCAAGTCTAAGGGCAAATTTAATCTTGTGTCTCCCGTTTCGCAACTCACTCCGCTTTTTAACAATCCCAATTTCCCCCCAGGCTGTGATTATAAACAATTCGACCAAATTAAAGCTAAACATATTAGAGTAGTTACCGACCTAGTGCATAAAGGAAAACTTTCTAGTTTCCAAGAGTTCCTAACTAGGTATGAGGCACCAGACCTTAGTATGTTTAAATATCTACAGATCAGAATTTTTTTCCAAAAATGTCTCCAAAATTAGAATTTACTCCCTTCACAAGTTTTGAAGCACTATGTAGGAGAGGTACTGCTGCGGCCAAGTTTATTCGAGCATTTGCCCGTTCTTGGCCTCAGCAGTAGCCTGGCGCGCGCCCGAGGGTGACGGGCGCGCGCCGAAGCAGCGGAAGAGCGCCCTCCGATTGGGGCGCTCTCCCTACCGCTGCCGGGTCCGCCGGGTCCCCCGGAACCCCCTGCCGCCGTCCCGCGATCGCGGGACACCAGGGCTCCCTCGGGGAGCCCTGGACGCTCGTGCAGGGGGCGCAGGCTCCCGATGACGCGTGAAGCAAGCCGGGAAATCTCCCGGCTTGCGGATCTGGCCGCACTGCAATTAAGTGTGTCGGCAGTGTAAGTGGTGTTTATGGTACATCACCATAGATGGCTCATTAGTATACTGATAATTCCATATACCATAATGGATCCAGGTTCAGGGACATAGAGTATAATCCACCTTGAGAAAGTCCTTTACGGACAAAACGCGTAGGTGCGCTCCTACCATTGTTCTGTTTTGCACTGACCATTAAAGTACTCTTTTAATACTCATCCCTGCTTGGAGTTACCCTCATTTTGGCGATCCACTAGCTGGTATGCTGCCAAGAAACGCTGCTGTGCTCCTCTACATCTCAGGAAGAAGGGGGTAGGATGGTCCGTGGTTCACAGCAACTTCAGCAGCCAACGCATGGATGTCTAAAAAAACTTTATTGATCGCTAGCAGCAAACATCAGGCAACCACTCTAACATGTTTCGTCCAGGCTATGGACTTTTGAAAAAGTCCATAGCCTGGACGAAACATGTTAGAGTTGTTGCCTGATGTTTGCTGCTAGCGATCAATAAAGTTTTTTGAGACATCCATGCGTTGGCTGCTGAAGTTGCTGTGAACCACGGACCATCCTACCCCCTTCTTCCTGTGTCATCATTTCCGGAGGAGCACGCTGACGCCAGCTACACCAGAGGAGGAAGCCGCTGCAGAATTCCCTGCACCAACAGGGACGGCTTTTTCGTGAGTACTCCTAACCTCCACGCGGTATTTCAGGGAGATTATTGAGGCGGTTAGTGCCGGGCTGTGATTTACTTGGGGGCGCCCCTTAGGGAGGTGTCCCCCTGTACCTCTATCCGGCTTACTATTACCCAACTCCCTGTTTTCAATACCGGAGGCTTATTGTTTCATTAATCATTGCTGGGTCTCTCTTCAATCAAGTTGCCATAAAGTGTGTGCACTACCTGTTAGCAGCCTCGGTATACTGGGTAATTCCATATTCTCCTCTACATCTCTGCTGCCTATGTAGGAGAGGTAGTTATCAAAAAGGTTTGATAACTAGAATAAAAGCCAGTTTGGAGGCCTTGGTCAATTCACATGATCATGACTGCATGCTCAAATGGGCAGCGGATTTGAAAATAGAAATTGACAGGGATGATTGGGAAGATATATGGGAGTTTGCTGCAAAAACTTCCATATGCACAGCAACTAAAGAAAATATATATAAAATTTTATTCATTGGTACCTCACGCCATGGCGGCTGAAGCAAATCTACCCTGTGGTGTCTGATCTGTGCTGGAGGGGTTGTGGGCAGAGAAGCGATATGGTCCACATTTGGTGAACGTGTCCGGCAATAGAAATATTGGATCGTTATCCAATCTATTAAAAAAAGAAATAACGGATGTGTCCATTTCTATGGACCCACTGACTATTTTGTTGGCTAAACTAGTTGAAGATATTGGCTGCCCGCCTTCTTGCGCCCTACCTGATCCCTCCTGAGCCTGCCTGCGCCCCCCTGTGAAGAGAGGGTCTGATCAGAGCTGTGGTCTGAATAAGAGCTTTCTGAGTAGGAGCTACAGTATCTTCATGTCATGTGTTTCAGCCTGCGTTCCATCTGGATCCAAGATGGCCGCCTCCCGTTTCAGTTAAAGACACAGCTTCCCTAAAAAAAAAAACCACAGCCAGATCCTAAGTTGTCTATGACAATACTGAATGTTGATGATCCATTAAAAATGTGCTAAAGGGATGGGTTTCCGATGATGTCATCAGGAATGGGGGTGTAGGAGGGGAGCTCCGCAGACCCACCGGCTAAAACTTAATAAATAACGCTCCCAAACCAGAAATTCAAGGCTCAAAAACATAACCCCATTACTTGGAGAGATCGGAGCATGTCCAAACACACAAAGAAGCCCGCAGCACCGGCGGTGTCACGGTTCTTCTCCCCGACACAGAAGAGTCCAGCAAACCAAGAGGGTGGCGGACCACGAGGCTCACAAGAGCCGCAAGCAGCTCTAAATATGGGTACAAAAGCCCATGCAACTCTTGAAATGGAGATAGAGGAACCGATCACCCGATCACCCGATCCTACCTAGAGAGCCTATTCTCCACCATGCATGTCAAGCTCCAAACATCCCTGCAGGCAGAAATCAAAGCAGCAGTAGCGGAGATTAAACAGGAGATGTCTGGCCTAACAGAGAGGACAACGACTCTGGAAGGTGGACTGGAGGAGTCCCTGGCAAGACAAACAGCAGCCGAGGAAGAAATCATCCGGCTAGGAGAGGAGATCTCCCGTCTCAAAGACGGGCAGGAAGACCAAGAAAATAGGGACAGGCGCCAGAATCTGCGCATAAGAAATGTACCGGAGACGGTCTTACCTGGCCAGCTTCGTCCCTATCTTGCGGAACTGTTCACATCGCTCTGCGGCCCACTAGAGGACATGGACCTAGAGATGGATAGGGCCCACCGGCCGGTAGCTCCCAGATCAGAAGATCCCAACCGGCTACGCGATGTAATCATAAGATTACACAGCTATACAGTAAAGGAGAAGATCATCACCGCCTGCAGAGGGAAAGAGTCACTACCTTTCCAAAATGAAACTCTCCAAATTTTCAATGACCTGTCACGGATAACAGTCGACCGAAGGAGAGAAATGAAGCCCTTGACCTCATTCCTCCGGGAGGAGGTGAAGTACCGCTGGGGCTTTCCGTTCAAGCTTACGGTAAGCTATGACGGCAAATTCCTAACCATCCGCCGCCCTGAGGACATGGCCCCATTCGTGAAAGCCCTGGGTCTGCCCCCGCCGCTTTCCTGGACAACGGAGCAACTACAAGACCCACCGCACCGGGAGGACGCGGAACCACGCAGCACCCGTCCCGCGAGGAGAACGGCGGCGCCAAGGCAGTCTAAGAACAGATGAGAAGCACCGTAGTCCACAGCGAAGACGGGAGCACATGACGGCTCAAGAACCACACCAGACCCAGCCAGATGCATAGCTTCTGAATCTGACCCCTGACGATCGGAGGCAACCCACAGCTGAAGCTACTATAACTTTTGACGCTGACCGAATGGCAGTTGAAGAGTGCTGAGGTCCGGCTGGGCTTTAGGGGTTGGCGGGGGGAATAGGAGGGCAGCGCGATGCTCCGACAACAGCACTGCGATCTACTAAATGTAAGTAGCAAAATTTAATCTGTCTAAGGCCCGGGTACAGGACTATGGACCCCAGGCTCGGTTCGCACGACTGTTGCTACCCTCCCCACCCCCCCGGACTAGGAAATACTAGTTAACTGGGAAGCTGCCTAATGAGCCCTGCACAAGACAGGAAGCCCAAATGACTTCGATAATGGAAGCAGCGGCAGTGACACTATTACAGTAACTGGCAGTCTAGATTAGCTGGCCACATGGATCTAGTGCTAAGCCGTCCCTATGCCACAGTTGAGTTATGTAAAAAAAAAAAAAAACCTGTTCCTCAGTTGATGAATGTTGAAGTTGAGAAAAGTTGTATGTGTTATAATATAATGTACTCCCTTTTCTCTCCCCCCCTTCCCCCTCCCCCCTCACGCTCCAAAGCCCATAAGCCTGCCCTTCCGCCGCAGAAGATATGGCCGCACGGCCCCACACTAATAATGCTGCCTGCAGTAATAAAATACGTTGTCAAACCCTCTGAGGAAGGCACACGGCGGGCCACATAGATCAAATAGAAATGTCATAAGGATCCTCGGATATTAACTTCACTAAATGTAAGAGCCCCATCCCTCCCCCCCCCTCTTCCCCGACCAGCAAGCGTAGGAAGTATTCCGTTTATGTTCAGCATGATACTTAAAAACATTAATGCAATGTGCTGTTGTGTTACCTGTCAACCCAGGTCTCCCCCTCCCCCCTATCTCCCCCCCATCTCCCCCCATTTTCCCAGGTCTAAAACCTATAAGCTTGACCGACTGACAAAAAGAGAGGTTATAATGCTTTTCATGTACTGAGCTTGTTAAGAGTTGTTCTCACGTTTATTACACTGGTTTTAAGGATTGTCAGAAAGATCTCCATGTTATGGCTATGCTAGGAGTTTTCCCTCCCCACGCCTTCCCCATGTCCAAAACCTATAAGCTTGACCGTAGTGGGTGAGGGATATTATCCCAATATTCAGGGCTCTGCTGTCCTAGGAACATACATGCATATTCAGAGTAATAAAATATGTAACCAAGGCATTAGAGCATGTATAAGAGCTAAGGAGACTCATTAGGATGATATAAACATAGGAGTGTACTAGTTACGCTGGACGGCTAACACAGATCTCTATATATACCATAAAGGTCCTGTATAGACCCCCAGCAAAACAAAAGTACATACAGTACCAATCAAACGATCAATTTGAGGAACTCCCTTGAAGCACAGCTCAGTCCTTGATTAGTGGGTGCATCATGCCAGACGTAATTGCAGAGAGTAGTCCCATAGGGTACAGTGGCGGAGCACAACCGTGCAAACAATGGGGGCTGCAAACCAGTATCGGATATAAAAAGGTTTATTAAGTGGTCAAAAGGAGTACATAGTAACTCTGACGCGTTTCGGGACCTGCGTCCCTTTGACCCCTTTCCCCCCCTCCCATTTCCCCCCCTCCCCCCCTCTTAAACTAAGGTAGAGCTTACACTAAGCAAGTACAAGGGTCCGCACCTTCCCTGCACGCCCATGCCTGAACCATCGGATTCCCCCCCCATTGGGCCTTAAGCCCAAATGCCGGTAGCCAATCCCGGCCGTACTTATTGGAGGTCCTTAGCTGACCTCGTCCCACTTTGCCTCTTGCTGCTGACCCTGTCCCAGCAGCCTATTCCCCCCCCCCCCTCTCGACCTTCCCTGCCCTCCTCCCACCCAACCCCTCGTCGGGCGGGCCTGACACCCATACTCAAACAGCACCATCAAGAAGCGTTAAAAAGGTTCTCTGAACCAACGAACCAGGATCTCCCCGGTGGGAAGGGCGAGACCCCGATGGACACTAAACTCTCTCGCCCAAATGGCTAGTCAGTCCGCAATTAAACTTGTATCACTAAACGTAAAGGGCCTGAATAATAATAGAAAAAGACGACTGGCGCTCCAAGAGCTGAAAAAGTCCAAGGGAGATATCATCTTCCTCCAAGAGACGCACTTTACATCCCAAGAGCTGCCCAAATTGATTAGCAATGTATTCCCTACGGGTTTCTTCTCGTCATTTAACAGTAAAAAGCGGGGAGTAGCGATCCTGCTCCGACAAGGAACCCCATTCAATATCACCAAAACCACTTCAGACCCAGAGGGTAGATTTCTAATGGTATATGGCTCACTGGCTGGCTCGCCGGTCGCTCTGATCAACATCTACGCGCCAAATGATAATCAAATGGAATTCCTGAAAGCAGTGTTAGAAAAGGTTGACCCTACCTACCTATCTTCGTTGATTGTGGGCGGAGACTTTAATATGGCCATAAACTCTGCGGAGGACAGAACCTCAGGCCAACAAGGCCAACACAGAGCTCCACCTCAGAGGATGGAGAAACAATTTAAAACAATCACCAAGGAATATTCCTTAATGGACATCTGGAGAATCCAACACCAGGGCCAAAAAGATTACACATTCTATTCCGCACCCCACCAGTCATACTCTCGTATAGACTATTTTTTTGCTACCAAATATATCCTGGAAGCCTGCACAAATTCGGACTTAGGCCCCATTACATGGTCAGATCACGCCCCCATCACATTAACCCTATCCACCCCATTTCATAAATTAACCGCCTACACTTGGAAGCTGAACGACTCCCTACTGAACCACCCGGAGGTAGAAAAAGAAATTAAAAAGGCTCTTAGGGAGTACTTCACTCTCAACTGGGGCATAGTAGACTCTCCAGCGGTTCTGTGGGAAGCCCATAGGGCAGCAATTAGGGGAACTTTTATTTCAATTGCATCCCACAGAAAGGCCAAGGTGAAATTAATAACAGATCTGACAACTAAAATAATTATACATATATAAGGAGACAAAGGATGCTCCTAAAAAGATCCCACTTTAATGCACAGCAAAGGCGAAAATAGTCCACAGGTATAGTAACCCACTAGAGTAATGGTAAGGCTATAAGGGTACAATTAAGTAACCGCTCCCAACACTGTGGGAGGACAATTACCACTAAAATGCCCTAGGGCAAAAATAATAAATGATTTATTGATATTCAGAAGTCGACGCAGTAACACACACTCAAAATAACCATAAAAACAATTAAAACATAAATCACGGGTGAGGCTGAACCTTGAGAAAGCGCCAGCCCCTTATGCGCGAAACGATCGTCGGCATGACGTCACCACGTTGACGTCGTGTAGGAGGAGTCACGGGTGAGACTGTTCCTGGTAGTTTGTGTGGGGTTGTTCGAGTTGTTAACTGCCTAGCAGAGGTAGTTTATGCATATATCAGGTCCGGTTTTTGATGCACATGCCGCGGTTCATTTATATAATGTGGTATAATGTGCACTAATGATTTACTGAATCATTGATCATGTGACCTAGTACCTATATAGGTTTTGTGATATATGACAGTGGCACATTTATTTGCATTCACTACTCTGCATGCATCACTACCTACTGTCAGTGTGATATCCAACTATTGATACTGAGCAGATCAATCACAGCATGCAATGATTAGTGCAACCTCCACCATACCCTGAGACCAGAGGCTCTAGCATTCTCTATTGCCTATCATTTGTATTTACCATTGTGTCTCACACTACCACCTGGTACTGGTAAGGGGACATACACTAATATTTCGGAATTCATCTTATAATAATATCCCCTTACCCTGCCTCACCCGTGATTTATGTTTTAATTGTTTTTATGGTTATTTTGAGTGTGTGTTACTGCGTCGACTTCTGAATATCAATAAATCATTTATTATTTTTGCCCTAGGGCATTTTAGTGGTAATTGTCCTCCCACAGTGTTGGGAGCGGTTACTTAATTGTAACCTTATAGCCTTACCATTACTCTAGTGGGTTACTATACCTGTGGACTATTTTCGGCTTTGCTGTGCATTAAAGTGGGATCTTTTTAGGAGCATCCTTTGTCTCCTTATATATGTATGTCTGTCATCCCTATCATAGAGTTGGTATTCAATATTGAGGTGAGCGGTATGTCACTAGTTGTTACAACTAAAATAATTAAGCTGGAACAGCAGCACAAACCCAACCCCTCGAAAAAGATTTATAAAACCTTGACCGCAGCCAGGAATGAGCTAAAACAAGCCCAAATGGAAGAAGTAGAAAAAGCTCTTACATGGACTTGTCAGAAATACTATGACAAGGGCAATAAGGCTGACAGACTTTTGGCGAGCAAACTAAGAGGTATACAGAAGCGTTCCCAGATCACAGCGATAAAAAATTAATCGTGAGAAATAATCTATAACGAACAGAAAATAGCGGAGGATTTTACCGCATTTTATATTAAACTTTATAACCTCAAGGCTCAGGGTGGGAACACGGGGACACCAGCCACTGAACCTATTAGTAATTACCTGTCCGATTGCCTCCTACCAACACTGACAGAGGAGGAGAATCAAATGCTTAACGCAAAAATTACCCAAAAAGAGCTGGCGGACGCAATAAAAACATTAAAAATCTCAAAAGCCGGAGACTTCCGGTGACGTCAAGGGGAATGGCAGCTTGAAAGAGACGCTCCCGACCCCCTCTGAATGAATAGCACTAACGAAGCATATTAAATAATAAAATAATCAGGAGAAGCGGAGGAATCCCTAAGTGAACCCCCAAAGACTTTGCTCCGGTGACTAGCTGGGCTCCGAAGTGGCTGGCTCCGGCGTCCCGGAGAGCTGTGTCGGAGACCCCCTGCCCCCGATGCGGGACTTTCCCCTCTGCAGCCCGCAAAATTCAAATCTGACGGAGAGACTCCGGAGACGAGACTCCGCGCGCCCCGAGGAGCCAAGAATAGAGGGGAATCAGCGGTGATCGGGGACAGAACCCCCGACCCCGTGTGGGGTAAGAGAAGCGCCCGCTGTGGCCGCCTGAGGCCGTGAGGAAAGGCGCGAGCGGAGACCCCCCGTTACGGGTCCAGCTCCCCCCCCCCAGGACGGCACACGTAAATAAAAGGTACAAACCTGACCTAGGGCCCTGCTGGGAGTGAAGAACACCGGGAGGGGACCCACTAGTGAAGGGAGCCATAGGCCTCAGTAGCGTGGTGAGGGAGGAGGCGGCCATCTTGGGGGAGCACCACCACATGGAAGCACCACCACCACACAAAGGTGCCTCAGAGAGAACGACCTGCAGGTCAGAAACACAGCCCTAAGGCCAGAACCCCTGGGTCCAATAACCCCATATCTACCCAGACAAGCTGTACTAGACTAAACAAACAATCCTATCCTACTGCACTAAAAAGACCCCACAGTTCCTGCGGCATCTCTACATCTAAACCCCCCCAATAAATACATACAAGCGGAGGGGAAGGTAGCCAGCATGAGCGGCAAAAATAAGAAGGCAGCTCAGCAGTCAGTGACGAGCTACTTCCCACAAAGCCAGCGGACCGCGGGGAGTTGCGAGACCTCCCAAGATGGCGGCTCAGCCGACACGCGGGAGGGCCCGAGCGGGGCGCACGAGCAGGAAATTGAAAACATAGATGTGAACAAAACATATTTAGAAAACCTCTTCACCAGAATGAGGAAGGAGTTTCGGGATGATTTGGGTAAAGCCATTAACACCCTAAGGGCAGACTTGAATCTCCTAACGGCCAAAACAGATGGGCTGGCAAACACAGTGGAAACACTGGAGCAGGCTCAGTCCTCCGCGGAGGACGAGATCAACCGCCTGCACTGGGAGATCAGAGGGCTCAAGGAAAGTGCCGAGGACCAGGAAAACCGCGATCGGCGGCAGAACTTGAGACTGAGGTATGTCCCAGAAACAGTGGAGACTGAACAGCTGCACACATACCTATCAGACCTCTTTATTCATCTGGTACCTGACCTAACTCCTTAAAAGCTAGAGATGGACAGAGCCCATAGGGCCCTCGGACCTAGGTCCACGGACCCCAAGAGGACCAGAGATATACTGGTCAGGTTCCATTATTACTCCACAAAGGAGAAAATACTGACGGCGAGCAGGGAGAAAGGACACATCCAGTTCCGGAATGTACATATTGAGATATACAGTGATCTCTCAAAACGTACAGTAGACCGCAGGAGAGAGCTCAGACCCCTCACACTAAAATTAAGGGACAACAAGATTAAATATCGCTGGGGATTCCCTTTTAAAATTGTGGCCCAGGCTTGGAGGCAAATTCCACACCCTTTCCTACCCGGAAGAGATACCAAGATTCCTAAAGGGGCTCGGTGTCCCCCACAAGAATGGAGGTGGAATTGCCCCTGAAGATACGGACGGAGACCCAGATCACAGGCCAACAGAGAGGGGACCACGCTCCTCTCAGAGAATAGCCACCCAACGTAACCAGGCAGGTGAGGATTGAGAAATGTCACCTGGAGAGGAAAAGACTACTCCCGGCAAAATTTATATGTTTGGACGACCTATTGCCCCCCCCCCCCCCCCCTTACGAGCTTCTGAGACACATACGAGATGAGGAACGCTGGTCTGCCCCTGGCGGGGAACACATGCCTACCTGTCCACAAAGAGGGCGCATGCCCCTGGAGCTACAAGGATCTACACATCCCAGCGCAGCAAAGAAGTGGAGACCCCTTTGACCTGGTGAAAGGATTTGAACGCAGAGCCTAAAGCTTATGGGAAAGAGGGGACCCGACTGTATCCGGAAAGCCCTGGAGCGGTTTGCTGGATGGCTCCGAAAATGGCTCCAAATACAACACTTAAACTAGTGTCCCTAAATGTTAGGGGACTTAACTCAGCAATCAAAAGAAAGCTCGCCTTACAAGAATTAAAAAAAACAAAAGGAGATGTGCTATTCTTACAAGAAACGCACTTTAATACGATATCGCCCCCTAACACCTTTCAGAGATACTACCCCCAGGCATATTATGCATCCTGCTCCACTAAAAAAAAAGGGGTAGCCATCTTATTTAGACAAAATGTCAAATTCACACTTCAAAAACAGACCGTAGACCCAGAAGGTAGATTCCTCATTTTGCAAGGCACACTATCAGATGTGGAGATTACCCTTGTTAATATACGCCCCAAATGAGGGTCAAGCTGACTTTTTGAGAGATCTATGTGACAAGCTAGCCCCCCAACCTAGAACTACGCTATTGATAGCAGGAGATTTTAATATGGTTGTAGCACCTGATCAAGATAGGACAAGCCCACTGGGTACTCCCCACCCACGCATTACGACCACAAATGCCAAAAGGTTTCAGAACATACTGAAAGAGTTTTCGCTGATAGATATTTGGCGGGCGCAGCATCAGGGCCAGAGGGACTATTCGTATTTTTCTCCCCCGCACCAGACCTATTCAAGGATTGATTATTTTCTGGGTACTAAAGATATCTTTCAGGCAACCTCCCAGTCGGACATAGGTTCTATAACATGGTCGGACCACGCTCCGGTCTCGCTGACGCTCTCCCTCCCCTTCTATAAATATAATCAATATAATTGGAAACTAAACGATTCTGTTAAACCAAATAGATGTAGAGATAGAGATTAAGCAAAAGCTCAGAGAATATTTTGCGCTGAACAAGGGCTCTGTAAAGTCATCAGCGATGCTATGGGAGGCCCATACGGCCACGATTCGAGGGAATATAATTTCCATAGCATCATATAAGAAAAAGCAAAAACAGAAATTGTACGACGAATTAGCGGAGAAAGTTAAACTCCTAGAACATAAACATAAAGCTAATCCCTCAAAACAAATACGCAAAGTACTGGACAAGGCTAGATCTGATATCAGGCAGATACAAATAGATGAAGTGGAGAGGGCGCTGAGGTGGACGAAGCAGAAATATTATGACAAAGGAAATAAGGCCGACCGGTTATTAGCATCTAAATTAAGAGGTCTGAGAACCAAATCCCAAATATCCGTCATACAAACAAAGACGGGCATCAAAACATATTGCGAAAAACAGATAGCGGCCACATTCTCAGACTTCTACTCCAAACTATATAATTTGAACTTCCCCCAAAACAGCTCCTCAAATGCAGAAGCTATTACTAAGTACCTAGCGTCATGTAACCTTCCAAGCCTTTCAGAAGCTGACTTACTAGAGCTAAATAAAGAAATTGCGCAGGATGATTTACTAGAAGCCATCTCACAACTAAAACCTAGTAAAACGCCAGGCCCGGATGGGTTTTCCAATCAATACTATAAAAAATTTAAATTGATCTTGGCACCACATCTCCTGGATATGTTTAATGAGTTTCTGGAGGGAACGGCTATCCCCGCTTCTATGTCTAGAGCGAATTTGGCACTCATACCAAAGGAAGGGAGAGACCCACTACAGTGTGGTAATTATCGCCCCATAGCCCTCTTTAATTCGGACCTAAAACTTTATAGCAAAATCCTAGCTAACAGACTAACTCCCATTCTCCCAGGCCTGATCCACAAGGACCAAGTCGTATTTATTTCAGGCAGACAAGCCTCAGATAATACGAGAAAAATTATAAACATAATCGACCATGTACATCTCTCATCCACGAAAGCCATCCTGTTACGTTTAGACGCGGAAAAGGCGTTTGACAGGATCAGATGGGAATTTTTAGACCAAACATTAATTAAATTCGGATTTAAGGGCCCATATCTTGAGGGGGTTAGAGCCCTCTATAAAACTCCCACGGCTGTAGTGAAACTCCCAGGAGGAAACTCGAAACCCTATAAACATTAGGAATGGTACTAGACAGGGTTGTCCATTGTCTCCACTTCTGTTTGCCCTCTCTATAGAACCCTTGGCAACAACAATCAGAGAGGACAACAATATAAGTGGCATTACAATTGGAGATACGGATTACAAGATATCCCTTTTTGCTGACGACATTATCCTAACTCTAGCCAACCCCTTGACTTCACTCCCGAATTTACATTCACAATTAGATACATTTAGCAAAATCTCGGGGTATAAAATCAATATGGATAAGTCGGAAGCATTAAATGTATCTCTACCTAATCCCGAGGCCAAACTGCTACAATTAAATTTTAATTATAAGTGGAGTTCCACGAAAATCAAATACTTGGGAATCCAAATAACACGGGAGTACAAATCACTATATCAATATAACTATCCGCCCCTATTTGAGAGGCTAAAAAAAGACTTACAGAGCTGGAATGAATACCAGATATCTTGGTTAGGCAGAATAGCTACGGTCAAAATGAATATCCTGCCAAGACTTCTGTATTACTTCCAGACTCTCCCAATTGATATCCCAATGTCGGAATTAAAGAATATACAAAACAGAATTTTTCAATTCATTTGGCAAAACAAAAGACCAAGAGTAGCTAGAACCATAATGTTAGCACCAAAAGATTGTGGAGGCTTGGCAGTCCCAGATATCATTAAATATTATTTGGCGGCCCAACTGAAACAAGTGATAATGTGAAACAATGACCCAACTACAAGCTGTTGGACAGGGATAGAGTTTTCCTACGCGAGACCCCTCTCACTCCCGGCCACCCTGTGGACTGTGCGGGGTAGAGAGATCCTCTCGGAAACATTAAAACTGGGACCAATGAAATGTACATGGAGAGTATGGACCAAAAATAAAGACAAATATGGCTTGACGGCTCACCCCTCCCTATTAACACCCATATTCGATAACCCAGAATTTCCCCCCGGCGGGTTCCCACAGAGACTCAGTAAATTTAAACAGCTGAAGATGATGATAGCAGAGGATTTCTCTGGGCAAGGTAGGCTCTTGCTGACCCAAGAACTGGAAAAAAATATCAAACGACAAACCTCCCAATATTTGGCTTTTTACAAATCAGGCACTACCTGCAAACAGTATCCAAAGATAAGGCTTTCCAGCAGCTAACAAATTTTGAACGACTGTGCAGGAAAGGGTACTATGCTAAAGGATTGATCTGGGAAATATATCTGGGCCTGGCGCGATCAACAGGCTGTTCCCAACACAGATATATGTCCAAATGGGCGGAGGATTTAAATATAGAGATTGATAGAGAAGACTGGGAGGATATCTGGGAGGTAGCATCCAAAACATCGATTTGTACTACCATTAAAGAGAACATCTATAAAATTATATTTTACTGGTTCCTAACCCCGAATAGGTTGAGCCAGATCTTCCCCGGGACCCCAGATTTGTGTTGGAGGGGTTCCGGGCAAAGAGGAGACATGGCTCATATCTGGTGGAACTGCCCCAAGATTCAGGTGTTCTGGGTCATGATTCAAACACTAATCCGAGAGTACCTGGGGGTAGAGATTGAGGTGGACCCGCTGACCATGGTGCTGGCCAAGCCAATTGACGAATTAGACACAGCAGAGAGTAAGATGGTGAGCCATGTGCTCACGGCGGCACGTTGTTCCGTTGCTGCAGCGTGGAAGAAGGTGAATGCCCCTGCTAAACAGACCGTACTCCGCAGAATGCGAGAAATAAAGACAATGGAACTTCTTACGGCAAAACTGACCCAAAAGATGGATAAGTTCCATAAGACATGGGAAATTTGGTCAGGTACATAATAAATTCCTAAAGGAAAAGGCAGGTTATATACAAAACTGGACGCCATCCCGCAGCACCTCTCCCCCCCCTTCTACCCCTCCCCATCTCCCTTCTTTTTTCTCTCCTCTCTCTTTCTCTGCTCTCCACCTTTTCTTTTCTCTACTATACTACTAAAAACAGGACACACGGAAGCGGCAGCTTCCTAGTTAGAACCATAACAGCAGAAACGTTCGAGCATTCAGACATACAAACATTTAGATAAACACCTATCTTAATAAAGAAAACGGAATACGGATGTTTTTATTAATATATGCAAATATCAATGTTTATCCAATCTATGTACAACAAAGTTTACTATCTGTTGTGTACCCTGATAAAACAATAAAAAAATTGAAACAAAAAAAAAATCTCAAAAGCCCCTGGCCCCGACGGCTTCTCCAATGTTTATTACAAAAGATTCTCCCCGATCCTAACTAAACACCTACTCAGCTTATTCAATTCATTCATGGAGGGCAGCCCAATCCCCCCATCAATGACCCAGGCCAATCTCGCCATCATCCACAAAGAGGTTAGGGACCGACTGCTATGTGGGAGCTACCGACAAATCTCCCTACTAAATAACGATCTTAAGCTATACAGCAAAATCCTGGCAAATAGACTGAATCCCATCCTACCGAGATTAATTCACAACGACCAGGTGGGGTTTGTATCTGGCAGACAAGCCTCAGACAACACCCGCAAAATTATAAATATAGTTGATCATGCCCACCTCACAGCTACCAAAGCGGTTCTGTTAAGCCTGGACGCAGAGAAGACGTTCGATAGAATTGATTGGCTATTTCTTGACAAAACAATGCAGAAATTCGGCTTAAAAGATGCGTATCTAGCGGGAGTCCGAGCGCTGTACTGCTGCCCGTCTGCAGTGGTGAAACTCCCGGGGGGTACAGCAAAAAAATTTGAAATGAAAAATGGAATGAGACAGGGATGCCCTTTGTCCCCTCTCCTCTTCGCCCTAACAATCGAACAACTAGCGTCTAAAATACGAGACAATATAAATATACAGGGGGTACCAATTGGCCGAATAAACTATAAAGTCTCATTGTTCGCAGACGATATCATATTAACATTAACGCAGTCCCAGATCTCCCTTCCCAACTTACACAAAGAATTAAAGGAATTTGGCAAAATATCAGGATACAAAATTAACAGTGATACAGTAAGTCAGAAGCCCTCAACTTAAATCTATCAGAGCCAGAGATGCGGACATTGAAATCAAACTTTAATTATAAGTGGAGCCCTATATACATCAAATACCTGGGAGTACATGTATCGAGGCACTATTGCTCCCTATACCAAAATAATTATCCCAACCTATTTAGGAAAATTAAAAAAGATCTGGATACATGGGAAAAATACCAGATCTCATGGATCGGGAGAATGATCTCAGTTAAAATGAATATACTCCCCCGATTATTATATTATTTCCAGACGCTCCCGATCCATGTCCTGGTTCTGAATTAAAAACTATCCAAAATAAAATCCTCCAATTTATTTGGAACGGAAGGAGACCTCGGGTAGCTAGGTCGGTTCTTATGGCGTCTAGGACAAAAGGAGGACTGGGGGTCCCAGACATTAATAGATATTACCAAGCAGCCCAATTAAAACAGGCAGTAATGTGGAACTCGGACCCAGACAAGCTATGTTGGCTAGCAATTGAATCTCATTACTCCAGGACGCCTTCTCTACCAGCTTTTCTCTGGAGCGGTGACAGGGGAAATGACATGGCGCCCAAATTCGGGCTGGGGGCAATGAAACATACTTGGGACATATGGGCAAAAACTAAAACTAAATTCTTACTCTCGTCCCCTTGCTCTCAGCTCATTCCAATATTTGACAACCCTAAATTCCCACCAGGGTGTGAAACCCGACAATTCGACCTATTTAAAACAATGGGGATCAGAGCGATCGCGGACCTGCTGAGCGATGGACAGTTCCTGAGTCTCCAAGAATTGCGAACCAAATTAAAATTACCCCACCTGGATACATTTAAGTTTCTCCAAATTCGACACTTTCTACAAAAAATGTCCCCATCATTGAAATTCCCCCCTCTCACAAAATTTGAGAAACTCTGTCGCGAAGGAGTACATCAAAAAGGTCTAATAACACAAATATATGCCGGCATGGAGAATCCGGTGAACTCTACCGCTCACGACTATATGCTTAAATGGGAAGCGGAATTGGACATAGTTATTGACAGAGAGGACTTGGAGGAAATATGAGACGCGGCCTCAGGAACTTCCATCTGTACCACGGTGAAGGAAAACATCTATAAAATAATGTATCATTGGTATCTTACCCCAGTGAGGTTAAAACAAATCTACCCTCTGGCCTCAGATCTATGCTGGAGAGGCTGTGGACATAGAGGGGACATGGCCCATATCTGGTGGTCATGTCCAGAAATTCAGAAATACTGGCTTACGGTACAAGATTTGATAAAAGAGGTCACAGGCCTCACAATTCCTATAGATCCACTGACCTTCCTACTGGGCAGGCCGATAGAGGACATCGATCGCCCAGTATGGAAATTAATCTCCTTTATTCTAACAGCAGCAAGGTGTTCAGTCGCATACTCTTGGAAGAAGATAGCGCCCCCCACCAAACAGCTAGTAAAAAAAAAAAGAGTTAACGATGTTATGAGTTTGGAAAAACTCACGGCCTTCTTGAACTGCTCAACTGAAGGTTTCTATAAAATCTGGGAACCCTGGTTAACCCATTAATCCGAACCAAATCAGGATACAACCCCAGACGGATCTGAACCACAGTAGAGCCATGAAGGTTGGATGCCGGGACACGGCCGGACGAGGGTGGAATGACTACCTTTCTCCCCCCCCCCCTCCTCTCTTTCTTTTTCCACACCCCAGAGACCATGACGTGGCCTTAGGGGATCTTTCCTTTCTTTCTCTCTCCCCCCACATGAACAAGGAAAATACAACTGTATTAGGCCAACACTGATAATGTAAAACCACATGAACAAGGAAAATACAACTGTATTAGGCCAACACTGATAATGTAAAACCAATGTCTGTAAAGATGATTATGCCAAATAAAAATGTTTGGGGAAATTTTTTTTTTTAAATGGTACGAGACAAGGGTACCCATTATCTCCTCCTCTCTTCGCTCTAACGATTGAGCCATTGGCTGCTAAAATAAGAGCAAATAGTAATATACATTGTATATAGTGATTGGGAAAACAAATGATAAAATCTCATTATTCGCAGACGATATTATTCTGACTTTAGCAAGCCCTCAGACTTCTTTACCCAACCTCCAAAAGGCGCTATCAGACTTTGGAAAAATCTCTGGATATAAAATGAACAGCGACAAGTCACAGTCTTTTAATCTGAATCTTTCAGATCCAGAGATAAAATTACCAAAACTGAATTTCAGCTACAGATGGAATTCCTCACATATTAAATATCTGGGAGTAAATGTGTCAAGGAACTACCACTCCCTATATCAAGGCAACTATCCACCATTGTTTGATAAGATTAAAAGGGATCTGGCAAAGTGGGAAGGATATCAGGTGTCATGGATTGGGAGAATAGTATCAGTCAAGATGAATATACTCCCTAGGTTATTATATCATTTCCAGACTCTCCCAGTCCGGATACCGGGATCCGAACTGAAAAATTTCCTAAATAGAATATTTAATTTTATTTGGCAAGGTAAAAGGCCTAGAACAGCTAGATCAGTGATGATGGCTTTAAAGACAAGAGGAGGTTTGGGTGTCCCAGATATCTCGAAATACTACCAAGCTGCCCAACTAAGGCAGGTGGTGATGTGGAACGCTGATCCAACACAATATTGTTGGTTAGCCATAGAATCCCAATATGCTAGAACGTCTTCTCTGCCAGTGTCCCTATGGGCACTGGATAAGGAGGTGTACGCCAAAATGTTTGAGCTAGATCCGACGAGATTTACCTGGGAGATTTGGAGCAAGTCTAAGGGCAAATTTAATCTTGTGTCTCCCGTTTCGCAACTCACTCCGCTTTTTAATAATCCCAATTTCCCCCCAGGCTGTGATTATAAACAATTCGACCAAATTAAAGCTAAACACATTAGAGTAGTTGCCGACCTAGTGCATAAAGGAAAACTTTCTAGTTTCCAAGAGTTCCTAACTAGGTATGAGGCACCAGACCTTAGTATGTTTAAATATCTACAGATCAGAATTTTTTTCCAAAAATGTCCCCAAAGAATCTTCTCTTAGTCCAACTCAACGACTTCTCCGCCTGGGAGGCCAGAAGTAGATTTAGTTTAGTCTGAGCGTCGCCAATCTGTTGGCGGGTGGCAGGGTCTGGGGCGATTTTATATTTATCCCAAAGTG